>NC_059181.1:20808586-21108794 GCF_019923935.1 Bubalus bubalis
TTGTGGCCCCATGGACTGTAGCCTGCCAGGCTCCTCTGCTGATGAAATTTTCCAGGCAAGAATACTGGAGTGGGTTGTCATTCCCATCTCCAGGGGATCTTCCCAACCCAGGGATCCAACCCATGTCTCTTGTATCTCCTGTATTGGCAGGAGGATTCTTTACCACTAGCACCACTTGGGAAGCCCATATAAATGCCAGTATTTTTTTTGGTCAGAATTTTAGTTGTTGAGGTCCTTTAATGGACCAGACTTGGTGGTCCGGAGTCGACGATAAGAAAGTAAAGGAGAGAAAGAGGCTGATATTCCTTGGTTTACACAGAAAGCCAATGAAGTCCCTGCACGGGGCTTGCTCTATTCACGAAGGCCTCAGGCACCCTCTCGATGGGGTGAAGGCGCAGAGCACCTTCTCCAGAGGGTCTTAGAAGCCCGGGCAGGAAAGTGAACTCAGAGAGCCTCTGCACTCCAGGGGATCAGCCTGAAAAAGAGAGGGAGAGAGAGAGAGAGAAAGAAAGAAAGACACGGGGACCAGAGCTCTGATGGAGCAAAGGTGTTTTAATCAACATGGTGTGGGCATATATACCGTCTTACAAAGTAGTTATTTTCAGCAAAGATAAAGAGGAAAATTCCAGACTTATAAAACATAGGCAATCCATATTAAAGAGAGAGATTTATAAACAATCACTTTTACTGTATGGTTCACAAGAGGGAAGAGGGTACTTATCACCATATAGAAACACTAATGAAGGAAATGCCTGGATTCCTCAGCCCCTGGGAGAGGCTTGCCTCTCCTCTTAGTTCCTGAATATTCAGGAATTAATAAGGAGCAGAGAATTCCTGACAGATCCAAAACAGCACACAGGAAGCCTCATGTTAAATGTTTGAAATTATTTTACTACAAGCTGTATTTTTGCTTGAAATAGAAATTTGCTGGTATTTACAAATGTATGAGCAAAATACTGCCATGCAAGCTGAGTAGACTATAAACTGTTTTTGGATAATCTTTGGAAGAATTTTCTATAACACACATACATTTATTTATTTTTAAAAAATTTATTTATTTTTGGCTGTGTTAGGTCTTCTTTGCTGCATGGGCTTTTCTCTAGTTGCAGTGAGTGGGACTACTCTCACAGGCTCTAGGACACGTGGGCTTCAGTGGTTGTGGCTCCTGGGCTCTCCAGCACAGGCTCAATAGTTGTGGCTCATAGGCCTAGTTGCTCCATGGCATGTGGAATCTTCTCTGATCAGGAATTGAACCTGTGTCTCTTGCATTGGCAGGTGAATTCTTCACCACTGAGCCACGAGGGAAGCCCCACATATGTTTATTTCTAAAAGAGTTTATTTTAATTACAGATGGTTACCTTTGATTAATCAATATTTAAAACATTAAATTTATGTCCAAAGCTCCTTTAACCACCCACCACCCCAAATCCCAATGATCTCTAAGAGATATATGACTACTGTGACCACTTTGATATGTATTTTATAGACCTTTAGTGTGAATTTTCATACATATACACAAACTGGGCTACTTTAAATATATAAATGGCATTTATATGTCTGTATCTATGCCCTGATTTATGCCAATAGCATTTCTTAGAGTGTTTCCCATGCTTTAAGATGGAGATCTACCTCTTGACTCTTCCTTTGCTGCACAGCAGTCCATAAAATGGTTATATCATCAAGTCATTCCCCTCCTGTTGGACATCTAGGTTGTTGCACGCTTTTCTCAGTTACAGCGATGCAGCAATAAACGTATTTAGTCATGACTCTGCAGTGCATGTGAACCAGTGATTGGGCAGTGGTTCTTGAAGTGTGGTTGTCCAAGCATCAGCCTCTCAGGGGGACTTGTTAGAGATGCAAATTCCTAACCACCTCTCTGGACCTACTGACTCAGAAACTCTAAGGGTGGGGCCCAGTAATCTGTATTTCAATAAGGTGATTCTGATGCATGGCAAAATTGGAGAACCACTGGCATTTCAAGGTTTAAGAGATGACTAAATTGCTTTCCAAAATGCTCACAACAATTTATACTCCCACTAACATGCTTCCTACACCCTGGCCAATATTACCTATTATTAAATTGATTAATTTTTGCCAGTCCAACAGTCAAATTTCTCTTTCCTCCCTCTCCCTCCCTTTCTCCTCTCATGTTCATATATGTATGTGTATTTATGTGTACATACATATGCACACATACGAATTTACCTTGTAAGGAATGTCTCCCATAAATATACAGATAGAAAAAGAATCTTGAAAAGTTTGAAATAGGTGGCAAGGCAGTGCTGAAATGGGAAGAAGAGGAGATAAAATAAATATGCAAGAAAAGATAAGAAAAGCCTATTAAAAAGGGAGAGAAAAAGAAAAAGAATCCCATTTCCATTTATTTAATTATTTTCACTTCTCCCTTTGCTCAATAGAACTCACTCACTTTATGAGATAAGATACCGAGTTGGCCCTGTTGAAATTTGATCTGTCACTCTTGCCAGTTGACATCTCCAAAAATGCAGCTTAAACTGTGAATCCATTCACTTCAGCTAAACGGTCCTAAGGGCATCAGATTCTTGTGTGGATCAGTGTTGGGTTCCCTGGCCCTGACAAGCTGTGAAGATTCAGATGATCAGGGGAGCATGATGGCTGAGGCTGGCGAGTCTGGGGCCTGTAACAGCGATAGCAGCAGAAAGGAGGCTCAGGCAGGTGTCAGATGCTTTCCTGTAAGGGGGTTGACAGTGGACATAAATGCTGCCAGCTGGGCACATTACCAAGCAAGAAAGCCATAATGATTTAATAATTAAATCACATTGGTCTATGATCATTGTTCTTATTAGCAAAGATCATTGCTTTTTGATGATATATGAGACAGAATTTTCATACAAACACTGTGATTTGCATATATATATGTATATATTTGCATATATATATATATATATATATATATATCTAAGTCAGAATGACTTACTAAAGGTAATCACCAAAAAGAGGATGGAATTTTGATGTAAAGATGCCAAGGATATTTAAGAAAATGTGGAAATTATGAAGATTAATTTGACATCACCCCTCTGCAGTTTCCATTATGTGAAAGCAGCAGGAAGAGAGAGGACTCCAGGCTGGATCCATCTCCATTGTACAATAAGGTTTTTGTACCCTGATATTGCAAACTATGATGTTATTAAGAAAATATAAATAATATATATATGAATTGTACAAATTAATATTTCACTTCTAAATTAAGAACCTGCTTTCCTGCCCTCATGACTCATAATATCCTATCTTGGAGGGGAGGTAGACAGGTTGTTGAGAGGAAAAGAAGGGAGAGAAAACCTTTGAACTCATGAAAGAGCTTTCAGTCTCTAGGAGCCTTGAGCGGTAGCCCTGTAACAGGCAGGGATGTTGCAGAAAGGATCTCTTTCTAATTTTTTTTTTGTTACTATTCATTGCAATTCCCAGTTGTAATGACTTATAAGTGCAGCTCCTAGGATCCACTCTAGGGTACAAAATTTATGGTGAGTTGCAGTGGCAAAGCAAAGCAAGGCATTTCTCCCACTCATCTGTACCCTGGGCCAGCTACATCATTTGTGGGGCTCGGTACCAAATGAAGAAACAGGGACCTCCTTTTCAGAAAGCAGGAAAAAGTGCTGTCAAGGGGCTGCAATAGAAAGCTTTGGCCTTCCTTCCAAAGTCTCTCATTCTGTAGACTGGTCACAGTATTTTTTATCTGCTATTTAGTACTGTGAGTTGGAAGGAAAATTAAAAATTTAAATCATCAGCATTATTTTACCATTCATCTTTATATTGTACAATGCCAAAACAAATACAGATACAAGAACTTTTACTTGAGCTATGGAATCACCAAAATTATAGTTTGTATTTTCTATACATGAGGATGTATTTTCTTCTTGTCAGGATGGTGGAAACACTGCAGAAAACTAATTCAGAAGGTTTTATTTCATTTCTTATTACATGTGCATTCTATCAACAATCTCTACCTTTGGTATACTGATGAATAAGGAAGGGCTGAAAGGGAAAGAGATCAGGGGTAGTCCTATCTTTCCCTTTCCTCTTATGTCATCATTTTGGTGTATGTGATTGCCTAATGCAGTGAAGTAACAGGAGTAAGATAGAATTCTTATCCATCTAATAAGATAGACTTCTTATTCACATGGTTAGAATGCCACTGCTGCCTTTTGGTGGTCAAGGCAAATTCTGGTTCCAGTTGAAAGAGCCCTTTTGTGGCTGTCAGAACCTCCACTTACTCAGTCCTAGATGTAACACACTTGTGCTTGCTTTGAATCTTGCTGAATTCACACGTGTTGTGGGTCTACCAGAGTTCTGTGCTTCCAGGGAGCATCTTGTATGCTGTGTGCAAATAGAGCGTAATAGGAACTGTGGACAGAAACGTCGTGCGTGGCTCCTTTACTCACAAACGTGCTTTATTGTCCCCTTGGTCTCCACTGCCAAAATCACATTCAAACATAAAATTGTTAAGTGTTTCAGACAGTGACAACAGAGCGTTCAATCCAGTGTGAGGTTCTTTTGCACGGGGCCCTGTGTGACTGCACTGGTTGTGCACCCGTGAAGCCAACCCTTTCTGTGTCAGGGGAAGCTGCAGGACAGCTGGAAGCCTCTCATGTGCTGTGTCTGAAGGAACCCCTCTCACAGCAGCCTGCACTACTGCCCATAGTGTATCTACACAAAATGGTCTCCTTGAAACTGATGGAAGGCACTGGTTTCAAACTCAGTTGAATTAATATCTTAGAGGCAGTTGGATCTATTCGAGGGCTCCCAGCTCCATGAGGAGTACCTTTCTGATGGGCCTTTGAAACTCTAAGACTAAGGCTACAGTCAGGTACTCATCATCAAATCAATCTCTATATCCCTTACGGTTGTGTTTGTTTGTCTTTCTCCTAGGATTTCCAGCAGGAGAACTCCAGAAGCCTTTCTTTTGGGGAACAGAATATCCTCGGTAAGTAAACTAATAAGAGAAATCAGTTACTGACAGGAAAGGAAGAACATGATGTTTGGCAGAGCACAGAATATAAAGTAAAAACAAACAAACAAACCAAAAGCAAAACCTAATAAAAGAAGGCATGGAAACCAGCATGGGTAGTCCCTATTCTCATCATGTTAGCTGTTTCCTGATGCTTGTTACCAGGGTGTATGATTGGATAAGAAGGCTAACCTGTACACAGGGAGCTTTCATTTGTTATGCATTTGCTTTTTATGTATTGATGCATACTGGAAATACGTGAACCTTAAAGGACTGTTGGGATTTGACTTTATGGTGATGGATTTAAACCCATTCCAAATGGAAGAAACGACGTGAAAAAAGGGAAGAAAATTGCTTTTAGAATAGCAAAGAGTCTGGTTTGGTGAGTCCAAGTGTTATTTGAAGGGAAATAGTAGAAAAGAAGTCTGGAAAAGGAGGTTGATGTTTGATATTGGAGTGCTCTGAATTCCAGTAAGGAGCCTGGACATTAGGCAATAGAAGATACTGACGTTTTTGAGCAAGTAGAGATAATGAAGTTTGTCTTTAGAAGCATAATCTGGGTAGCTATACAACAGGTCAGAAATGGACAGTGTCTGGAGTTACGGATTTCACTTTAGAGGCTGTCAATACCAACTTACTGTAGACTCATGTAATTCAGAATTTCCAGACATAGTGGGAATTCTAATAATCATTGTCAGTTATATCACTTTTATTATGTGCCTTTGCTTGCTCTGATGATTTAATGCACAAAAAAATGTAGTCTTGATTTTAATAGTCACTTATATTTTGCTTTGGATCAGTGACAATTTGAATATGATTCTGCAGGTTAAAAAGACATAGGATCACATACATATATAAATAAGAGAAATACAGTGGCAATGTTGTTATTTGAGCTTTCCCAGAAGCAGATTCTGTAACTAGGATTCAAGTGCAAGTAGTTCTCCTCAGAGGTGACACCAGGAAATACCACCAGGGCAGTGAGCAAGTGGGACAGGGAAGGAAGGAAACCAATTAACTGTGTCAGATGAATTTTCTATGATGGTCATAATGAGTTATCACAAATGAAGTGGCTTGCTGCTGCTGCTGCTGCTAAGTCGCTTCAGTCGTGTCTGACTCTGTGCGACCCCATAGACAGCAGCCCACCAGAACCTCCCCCGTCCCTGGGATTCTCCAGGCAAGAACACTGGAGTGGGTTTCCATTTCCTTCTCCAATGCATGAAAGTGAAAAGTGAAAGTGAGGTCGCCCAGTCGTGTCCGACTCCTAGCGACCCCATGGACTGCAGCCTACCAGGCTCCTCCGTCCATGGGATTTTCCAGGCAAGAGTACTGGAGTGGGGTGCCATCGCCTTCTCCGATGAAGTGGCTTAAAATGATGTAAATTTATTAGCTTACAGTTCTATAGGTCAGAACTCCAACCTGGGTCTCTCTGTGCTAAACACAAGATGTTGTTAGGGCAGCATTTCTTTCTGGAAGCTATAGGGAGGAGTCTGTTTGCTTGCCTTGTCTAGCTTCTGGAGGTGGCCCACATTCCTTGGCTCATGGCGCTCTTCCTCCATCTTCCAAACTAGCAAAGTTGCATTACTCTGACCATTCATTCATTCATAATCACATCTCATTCTGGCTCTCCTTATCTGCCTTCTCCTCCACTTAAAAAAATTATTTCTTCTTGGCTGCTCTGGCTTCTCGTTGCTTCAGGAGGGCTTTCCCTAGTGGCAGAGACCAGGAGCTGCTCCCTAGTTGTGGTGCACAGGCGTCTCATTGTGGTGGCTTCTCTTGTTGTGGAGCACTGGCTCTAGGCGCACGGGCTTCAGTGGTCATGTCACATGGGCTTAGTTGCTCTGAAGCATGTGGGATCTTCCTGGATCAGGGAGCAAACCTATGTGCCCTGCATTGGCAGGTGGATTCTTAACCGATGGACCACCAGGGAAATTCTCCTTCACTTTTTTTTAAAGCCAGTTATTACTGCAGGCAACTTGAATTCATTTCTGCTGGAAAATTGTAGAATAAGCTTCAGCACAATTTCATCTCAGGGCAAGGGAACTGGGGTATTTGTCTTCCAACTCACTTTCCACAACTGATTGAAGGCTGCCACTGGGTGTTTTAACTCACTGGCATTGCCCTGCATAAGCCTAGAGGGCTCTGGTGGCCAGAGAAAGCTCTCAGGCAACTAGTTTCAGGTGCTGCCAGTTGGAAGCTGTCAGATTGGTGTGCTTAAAAATGGTGAGTGCCCAGGGACAGGATCAGGCATCAATAAAGCCTACAATAGGGAAGCACTGTCATTAGCATAAATAAAATTGACCAGTTTGTATGGACAAAATCCATTCATATCATCCCAGGTTTCAGCAGTTCAGTCGCTCAGTCGTGTCCAACTTTTTGTGACCCCATGGACTGCAGCACGCCAGGCTTCCTTGTACATTACCAACTCCCAGAGCTTGCTCAAACTCATGCCCATTGAGTTAAGGATGCCATTGAACCATCTCATCCTCTGTCATCCCCTTCTCTTCCTGCCTTCAATCTTTTCCAGCATCAGGGTCTTTTCCAGTGAGTCAGTTCTTTGCATCAGGTAGCCAAAGTATTGGAGCTTCAGCTTCAGCATCAGTCCTTCCAATGAATATTCAGGACTGATTTCCTTTAGGGTCGACTAGTTTGATCTCCTTGCAGTTCAGAAGACTCTCAAATAGTCTTCCTGAGAAGGCAGTGGCAACTCACTCCAGTACTCAGACAATCTCATGGACGGAGGAGCCTGGTAGGCTGCAGTCCATGGGGTTGCTAAGAGTCAGACATGACTGAGTGACTTCACTTTCACTTTTCACTTTCATGCATTGGAGAAGGAAATGGCCGCCCACTCCAGTGTTCTTGCCTGGAGAATCCCAGGGACAGGGGAGCCTGGTGGGCTGCCATCTCTGGGGTCGCACAGAGTCAGACATGACTGAAGCGACTTGGCAGCAGCAGCAATAGTCTTCTCCAACACTACAGTTCAAGAGCATCAATTCTGCACTCAGCTTGCTTTATAGTCCAACTCTCACAGTCCATACATGACTACTGGAAAAACCATAGTTTTGACTAGAGAGACCTTTGTCAGCAGTTTTCATCAGTGTTCAGAGAGTTTTAATCAGTGTTTAGATATTTGTAATCAAATTTTTTTGTATTGTTAAGATTAGAGGGTTCAGGATGGGGAACACATGTATACCTGTGGCAGATTCATTTTGATATTTGGCAAAACTAATACAATTATGTAAAGTTTAAAAATAAAATAAAATTAAAAAAAAAGATTAGAAATTTATATATATTTCCATAAAGTTAAAGACAGACTGAATATTCGCTAAGCTTGCTTCAAACTAAAGAGGGTCCTAGAATTTTTTTGATGTTGCTTATCATTAGTAATTAAACTAATCTTCTGTTATTGTGGTTATATGCCTGGACACTTGGACATAGTCAGGTTGGAGTTTGAATTTATTGATCAGTGAATTTGTTTATCATGTCCATGAGATGATTTTCTGATATAAAAGTCAAAATCATAGAAACTTAGGAAATGTTGATGTTTACCTTTATGCTGAGCAAGAGAGAGATTTTTATTTTTTTCCTAGGGGTTCTATGTTTTGCATTGAAACCTTCCATCCTCTGTTAAGATACCCATTCAATAATTATTAAGCATCTTTTGGACACTTAGCATTGGAAATATGGTGATGCTGTTGAGATGGGAATCACAGTGTAGTGAGATGGGTTCCCATATATCCATCTCTTCTAGATGGATCTCCTCCAGATCCAATGAGTGGATATTCCCTCTCCTCATACTGGTCAGCTTAGCCCCCTCATGAGTGTTGTGTCTAACTGTGGTGATATCAACAAGCTGAATTGTTTCCAGAGAAAAAAATCAGGATTTTAAATGGCCTAGGACAGCATATTCCAAAGTGTGTGTCCCATGAAGTAGTAATGGAGGTGAATCGTCCTTCCCTTCCCTTTCTTTTGGAGAATCACAGTACTTAGCAGCATAGAAATTCCCAAGAAGTTCTGCAAGAAAATTCTATCTAAATGTGTTTAATTCAGAGTTCCTAACCTCTGTTTTTCCTGTGTTTTGGAAATTGCTGGCCTCAAATTCATGACTGAAGAGAAAGAGTTGAAAGAACTTGAGAAGAGAGTACTTGAGGGATAACCTCATAAGCATCTTCACGTTTTTGAAAGAAAGTTAGGGTGGCAAAATCATTTAGTAAATTTGGGGAGGTCAGAGGGTATTCAGTTAGAACACCTTGTACCACTCCACCAGACCAATAGATAGGAGAGAGATTCCAGGTCAGCATTAGGGAGCGCTGTTTTATCTAGAACTACTCAAAGAGGGAATGGGCCGCCTCAGAAGGGGATGAGCTCCTGGTTATCGGACACACCTAAGAAGAGAATTCTTAGGATCATTTGAATGGGTTTTTTGTAGAAGGGACCTATGCCTCTGCTAAGGAATTGAACTAGATGACCTTAAAGCTGCTTGTAACTCTGAGATTTTTATGAATTTCCACACCAGGCATAGAGTAGCCTTTGCTTGATGACAGAGTGAGATCACAGTTGCTTTGTTGTTGACAGCAAATCCTGTGCATATGTGAAACCCATTGGGTGGTAAGAACAAAAGAGAAACTGAGTGGGTGGAAAAATTGTCATCTTTTTCATTTTATTTTTGGAAGGCTAGATTTTCTCTGCAGGAGTCTTCTTGTTTCTGGCCAGCCAGTCACATTTTAAAAGGCATACGAATTTATTTATTTATTTTTATGACATGCTAATTTAAATAATGTCCATTGATAAAATGAAAGATGCAAATTTAGTGTTATGAAACATTATCATTGTCAGGCTTAGTCATCTAAAATTACTTTTACTTTTTGTCTCTTGTCCAAAGGATTGTGATTATGTAACTGAGAATTGAAACTTACAATGATTCAATCATTTTCTGAATTCTCTATTACCCTTTGTGAATAGGAAGCTCTTTGGAGCAGTCCCTCTTAGTCGGTTCAGTTCAGTCAGTTCAGTCGCTCAGTCGTGTCCGACTCTTTGCGACCCCATGAATCGCAGCCTGCCAGGCCTCCCTCTTAAAGGACATTTATTGCAGAGCAGTTGCTATAAGCCCCCGTGGTTCATCCCTTAAATTCATCCAGTCAACAGCATTGACTGAGGCTTGTAGAGGACTGAGTACTATTCTTGGAGCTAAGAGTCCTAGAAAAACGAAATGTTACAGGCTGCATAGTGAGAGCTACTGCGGCAAAAATTAGCTCTGTGTAGAATTACAAGTTTGTCCCACCCTGCTCTCATAGCTCTATGATTGAAATGCATCGTTTTACTCTCACTTCTTTAATGAAGGTTTGCAATGATGGAAAAACAGTAGGAAAGCATTTTTTTCAAATGCAAATTACCTTGCAGGAAAGAAATAACAAAGGAAGGAATTGCCACCAAGGGGAAAAATTAAATCTTGCAGCACTTCCTTGAGTATAGTTTTGACAAGCAATTAGCATGTTAAGGATCATTATGTCCTGTAATAACATGTTGCTTCAAATTTCTTGTTCCTTCCACTTATAAGTCGTATCTAGTGCTGGGTGATTTTGATGTTGCATGTCAGGAATCAACTGTGAAATATTTTTGTATAATTACAAATCTCAGGAAGAATCCTTATAACAAGGATTTAAAGTTGTCTATAATCCTCATGCGCACATTGAATGACTAAAATAAGTAGCATATTGATCTGTCACTTGCAAGAAATGGTTAAATTAATCAGTTAGTTAAATCATTGTTACTCATTTACAGTGTCCTAAGTCCAGAGAATTTAGCAGCAATCAAGTAGATAAGGGTTTTGTCTTCAGGGAACTTTTAGTTGAAAGAAGATCCCAGACATATACATAGGGAAACCCCCTTACTGATTTCCTGATACATCATTTATGTGTTTTCTTTTAGTTACCTATTGCTGTGTAACAAAGTGCCACCACTGTTAGCTCATGATTCTGCAGTTGGGGCAGTATTCCAGTCAAGACAGCTTATTTCTGCTCCGTGTAGTATTGGCTCAGCAGCTCGACTGGGGCCATGGGATCTAAGATGACTTCACTCACATGTCTGGTGCCTTGGTTGGGCTGGCTCGAATGGCTGGGCTTCTCTCGTCCTTTAGATGTCTCTCAACGTTTGGCATCTCTCACTTGCTTCACTTGGCATCTCCAGCTCATTACTCCAACTTCTTTACATTGCAACTGACTTCCAAGAGGGCACACAAATGGAAGCTGTAAGGCCTCAGCCCAGAAGTCACACCTGGCTCCTTGCACTGCATTCTGGTGGCCACAGCAAGTCCCGAGGCCCATCCAGTTTCAAGCGGGAAGGAAATAGATTAACTCTTGGTGGGAGGAGGGGCACACGCATTCAGGGTGTGTGGAATTGTCAGCGTTCACCTTTGTAGGTGAACAGAAATACTCTAACACCTTTTCCAAATCTGGTTCAGGCTTCATAGTCTTTGCTGTCCACCTGTGAATTTGTCTGTCACAGAAGCAGAGGAATGTGACTACCTTCCAAAGCAGGGTGATCCCTTTTAATCTCTATTCTATTCCTGTTTTATGTCTACATTTGGAAAACAATTTTCAACAGGTTCACAGATGAAAAATAAACAGTATAAACATACTGACAGGATCTTTTCAAAACCTGCTACTGCTTTGGGTGTTTATACATATAAACTGCAGTTAGAGTGGGTATATACCCACAGAAGCCTTAGGGCTGAAAGGGACTTTAGAAACCATCACTTTCATATCCCTGATTTCACTGGGTAGAAACTAAGGCTCATATATGCTCATAGTGACACCATTAGAAATTATAGTTTCTTTGTCTATTTCAGTGACAAGGATGTGTTTACTTTTTTCTCTTATTACAATTTTGTGGATGTGGTTAGTAGAAAACAAATTGTCTTGGCTTTTCATTGAAAAAAAATAAAGAATTATGCTCTGACATTCATGCTTATAATTTTAGCTCATTTATATATTTATGCCATAGATCTCTGAGTTATGGTGCTATAGGAGTAATTGTTGGACATGAATTTACACATGGATTTGATAATAATGGTAAGTACCGATTCAGTGTATAAGCTGATGCTTTTATGGTCATGTTGATGATATGGATGTTAATTGTTGCTATTATCTTTGGAGAGTGGCATCGTCTTAGATTGAAGATTATCCAAAGCAGTATAATTGCTAATTGAAAACTTCCCCCCATGTCTTGTTGTTTCAGCTTGCAATAAATAAATAATTGTTCCTGTTGGAGATGGGGTAGAATTAAAGCAGACCTTGTAATTTCAGTGAAATTAGTTTTGCATTTAGATCTGAATTGCTGTAGCTGCCACAGTAGTTATAGGAATGACTTTATAGCTTCTCTTCCTTTCTTTATTCACCATTTTGAGATGCTCTCCCCAGAGGCGTGAGCTTTGCTCTGAAGATGATTATACATGCTGCCGAGTTAGGACTCAGTCAGTTAGGATTCTTGAAACTTGGCTAACTGATTCCTTTACACTATTTCAAGATTTATGCAGTGTTTAATCTCTGTTTTCCTCTATGCTGTCATGTATTCAGAATTTCTTTTAGAAAGGCTATGTTTTCCTGATAATGCATAATATAGAGTATGGTATGTATCTTGATGACATATAAGCAAAAAGAGCAGAGTATTGCACAAACTAAACGAATGACTGCCCTTTGAAAGTCATCATTTTAAATCAGAACTCCTTTCTCCTTTGGGCTTACCAGGTGGCTCAGTGTTAAAGAGTCCACCTGCCAAGCAGGAAACGTGGGTTCGATCCCTGGGTTGGGAAGATCGCCTGGAGAAGGAAATGGCAACCCACTCCAATATTCTTGCCTGGAGAATTCCGTGGACAGAGCGAGCCTGGCACACAGTGATATACAGAGCAGGCTCAGGAACTGCCTAGCCCAAGGCAACACTGTTTAGAGGGACTTCTTTCTTCCATATCTGTGAGATCTCCAACATCCTTTCCTGGATGTCTACCCCAGGGCCAGAGACCCTTTTGGTTCCTCTCCTTCTGGTTAATTCTTTACTCCCAGCAGCCAGCCTTTCCTTAATCACTGGAGTTTTTTTGCTCCCCTTGCCACCCCTCCCTGTTGAAATGTAGCTGCCTGGGAGTCACCTGAATCCCCTGAGCTGCATTTGGGTTATCTGAGAGGAGAGTCTTAGCTAAGAAACAAAAGCCAGTAGTGGTCTCTTGGTTCTAGGCTTTTTTTTTCCCTGGGAAACTTCAGTATAGTTGTCCCTCAGAATCTTCTGGCAGCCTTTTGGACAGAATCTAAAGATGGCATTTCATCTGTAACCAATACTTAGAAGAGTGCATTGCACAGTAACTATTTAATGATTGCTTGGTTAGCAGGTCAAGGACAGTGACTTGGAGCTCTCCAGGGGTGGGGGGATTGGGGTGGTAGTGGCATGCAGCCTTGCTGAAGAGCTCTGGGTCATTTTCCTCAACACCTTTGCTTTGGGGACTTTCTTCTAAGCTCAGTGAGAAGTTCTCTGTGCAATTAAATTTAAACCAATAACAACCTTGAGTATAGGAGATAGTCCAGATACACCTAGAGTTGTTGTTGTTGTGTGTTTTTTTTTTTTTTTGAGGGATACAGGGAAAATGAACAATGAACCTGTAGCAAAAAAGCATGTATAACTCATCTTTATTTCCATTGTGTTTTGGAGATTTCCATTCTTGTTCCAAGTTCTCTTTTTAGAGCAACCTTCCTTGTCAGAGCAGGACAGATGGGCCTTCCATCTACACTGATGGCTGTGGAATGATTCATAAGAGAGGTTTTATATGTCTCTTGGCTGCTGGCAACTTGGAGGAAACACAGTCCTTTTAGCGCTGAGTCAGGGGCTGTGGTCGCAGGGTGTGAGTGACTCACTGAGGCTGTTCCTATGGATCATTTGGAATTTCACAGGCAGTGGTGCTTTGACTCCTTCCGTGGGCTTTCTGAAGGCAGCCATTTCATTTCATAATTTAGAGAATATTTGGGGTCAGAGCAGGTAGAAACAATCTGAGATTGGTCAAGAATGGTACATGCCATAAGTTGATAAACCTTAAAGTATCCTTGGTTGCTTTAGAAGTAAAGAACTTCCTCAGACCTTTTTCTCCTTTCTTTACTTTTTACAATTAATTAACCTGTGACACTGGAGAGAAAGCAGGAAGTGCTTCCAGGAGTGGTCCCTGACTGTGTTTTCAAGGCTTGTTGAAGTGAAGGAAAGGGAAGGTGCAGAAATTTATTTGTTTCCATAAATAATGCAAATATATTTTAACTTTCCTTTTGGCCAGGTCGAAAATATGATAAAAATGGAAACCTGGATCCTTGGTGGTCTATGGATTCAGAAGAAAAGTTTAAGGAAAAAACAAAGTGCATGATTAACCAGTATAGCAACTATTATTGGAAGAAAGCTGGCTTAAATGTGAGTACAACTGCAGTGGAGGGGACATGCTGTGAGTCATTTTCCTCATGTAGACACTAGCTTGCTTTCGAGCATTGGGACTCAAAATGTATTTCCCAGGTCAACAGGGTCAGACTCCCTGGGGAACTTGTCAGGAATACAAATTCTTTAGTCTTAATTCAGACCTACTGACTCAGAATCTTGGAGTTGGGGAGTGGGGGTGTAGGGGTAGGTGGGAGGGTGGAGCCTGGTAGTCAAGCGTTTTGTCTTCTCATAAGCTCTCTGGTGATTCTGATAGAAGCTACAGTTTGAGAATTATAGGCCTAAGCATTAGTCTATTCTCCTAGATTCAGATTAGTATAGAAAACTGTGTAGCAAAGATAAACAATAAAAATCTCAAAAATATGAACTCTGTATCATTAGAAAGATTTCTTTTCAAACTACTGCTTAGCTTTAATTCATTGAAAAAAAAAATCACCCATTTAAAGAGGGCATGGCAACCCACTCCAGTATTCTTGCCTGGAGAATCCCCATGGACAGAGGAGCCTGGTGGGCTACAGTCCAAGGGGTCTCAAAGAGTTGGACACGACTGAGCACACATGCCACAATTTTGTTTTAATTTTTAAATTTGTCTATTTTTTATTGAACAATAATTACCTTACACAGTTTTGCTGTTTTCTGTGAAACCTCAGCATGAATCAGTCATAGCTATATGTATATCCCCTCCCTTTTGAAACTCCCTCCCATCTCCCTCTCCATCCCACCCCTCTAGGTTGATACAGAGCCCCCCTTTGAGTTTCCTGAGCCATACAGCAAACTCTCATTGACATGCCACAATTTGAATTAATAACTCTAAATTGGTTAAGAGCTCTTAGATAAAGAAGTTTGAGCAAAAAAAAAAAAAACTTTTAAAATGTTGATTTTCTCTTATATATACTTATATGCATTCTTATAAAGACAATGTGATTTTATACATGCTTTTTCTGTGTGAAATATTGTTCCTTTCCTGTCCTCACCTCTACCGCCTTCCCCTTTCCCTCTCATCACTTTTATCTTCCCCACCTATAATCCATCTCAATAACCCTGATACACTTTTTCTCCATGCTCACGTGGAGATACACATACACACACACGCATACACATGTGTGTACACCACGCACCTGCCTTTACATCATTGTTTTCAGTGGCTGCCTAAAAGTCCATGGTGTGAATGGACTCTTAACACAGCGGCATCCACCCTTTTGGGCATGAGGGACTAGTGTCAAGGTAGACAGTTTTTCCTTGGATGGGGTGGGGGACATGGTTTTGGGGTGATTCATGTGCGTTACATTTATTGTGTACTTTGTTTCTATTATTATTACATCAGCTTCACCTCAGATCATCAGGCATTAGATCCCAGAGGTTGGGGACCCCTAGTCTAACACAGCTGACTGATGTCTTGTTGAGGGGTTACACTGTGTCTCCAGTTATTTCTCCATAATAAATACTGTGGCACTAAATACTCTTATTATGTGTATATTCTTTTTTTTTTTTTGCCCTATAGGATAGTTTCCTACTGTTCCTAAGAAGCTATAATATTTCACATTTGTACCAGTGATGTGTGGAGAAACATTTATGTATCATTTTCTTGTCAATTTATGAGAACTTTAAAAAATATTATAGATGTTAAAGTTTTATGTCATTCATATTATAGTATTTCCCCCTCAATATATTTCTCATCCATTGTACTTTGTATATGGTATTTTTTGACAAACAAAATTTAAATATTTCCATAGAGTCAAAAGATACCTCTTTTTTATGCATTTCCATTCTATATCATATATGAAGTCTTCTAGCTTTACTGGGATGGAGAAGGCAATGGCATCCCACTCCAGTACTCTTGCCTGGAAAATCCCATGGATGGAGGAGCCTGGTAGGCTGCAGTCCATGGGGTCGCTGAGGTTCGGACACGACTGAGCAACTTCACTTTCACTTTTCACTTTCATGCATTGGAGAAGGAAATGGCAACCCACTCCAGTGTTCTTGCCTGGAGAATCCCAGGGATGGGGGAGCCTGGTGGGCTGCCGTCTATGGGGTCACACAGAGTCGGACACGACTGAAGCAACTTAGCAGTAGCAGCAGCAGCTTTACTGGGAAGGATTTTTTTTTTTATTGTTTTGTCATTTTGCATTTAAATATTCATGCATGTGAAACTTATTTTGCTATGGAGTTTAATATGAAAGTTCACTTTTATCTTCTTCCAAAAGGATAAATTGATCCAGTATCACTGACTAAAATATGTTTTTTTCCTTACTGAATTGAATATTCGTGAAATATTAGAATCTTATATATACTGAGATAAATTTCTGGTTTATATATTCTAGTCCACTGATCTACTTGTTGATTTCTGTACCAGTGCATTTTTACTGTGGCTGTATGGATTTTTCTGGTATCTTCCAATACAAGCTCTCCCTCACTGTTCTTTTATATGGTTGGCCATTCTCAGGCAAATATACCTCTGTATAAATTCCAGGATCCTTTTACCCACTCTTTACCCACTCCCCAAGAAAATCCCATTATGATTCTAAGTTGTGTGCATGTGTGCTAAGGTGCTTCAGTTGTGTGTCCGACTCTTTGTGACCCCATGGACTGTAGCCCGCCAGTCTCCTCTGTCTGTGGGATTCTCCAGACAAAAATACTGGAGTGGGTTGCCATGCCCTCCTCCCAGGGGATCTTTCTGACCCAAGGATCAAACCCATGTTTCTTGTGTCTCCTCCATTGGCATATGTCTTCTTTACCACTAGCACCACCTGGGAAGCCCAAGATTCTAAGTTAAATCACATTAAATGTATGTAATTGGCATTTCTGTCATAGTCCTGTTGTTCAAGTATGTGGTATATCTTTCCATCTGTTTGGTTTTTGTTTCAGGCTTTCAAATACGATTTTACAGTTTTCTCTGTATAGTTTATCTCCTATACATTGTTTATTACTTCTTTTTCCTTTTCTTATTTTGCTGGTTTGATCAGGTTAGCTTTCATTCCCTTCCCCCACTATTAGTTTTTTTTTTTCTTGTAGTTTTCCAGTTGCATTTTCTGTCCCTGCTTTCATAATTATAAGACACAGATTTCTCTCACTGTATTTGACAATGAGACCAGTAATGAAGAATTGTTGGTAGGTTATGGGTCTGCATGAAGATCTTCCTCTAAAACGCTGTGAAAACTGTGTGCTCCTAATTTATCTAGTCAAGGGCACAGCACCTAAGAAAAGCAGGAGACCCCACAAAACCAGGGTAGATGGATGTGTGTACAGGGGTTTCCCTAGAGTCTCTTGGTCCATCAGTCAAGCATGTCCTCTACCCAATAACTTCCTGGGGCTGGGACAGCACCTGAAACCTCACTATGCCTCAAGTCTAGTCTGCTGAGCTATATTTCACCACTCCAGAAGAATTCAGGTAAAAAAATCCATGCACTTTTAAAGGGAATGTTTATAAACACTGAGTTGGTTCTGCTGGTTCTTGATCTATGTACAGCACAAGGGAGACCACTCCTTATCTGGGACATGAGAGCAGAGTCTGTATCCTTGAGTCTATATCTCTAGCTCCTTCATCAGTGCCCCCGAAAGCCATTTCTCTGCCCATGTATTTTTAAAATGTCTACAACAATGTCATGGGAAGACCTAAAACAGATACTTTTGTGTTTCTGTTTTCAATTCAGGGGTTATCACATTGTGAAAATCCATCTAGAAAACTAGCAAAGTATTCTCGAAATTTAAAAAAAAAAAAAGAAAAGCACAGGGGAAGGATTCTAGAGTCAGACACAGGTCCATATTTTGGTTCAACCAATCGCAGATTGTAAGTTTTTTTGAACTTAGGCAAGTTATTTAACATTCCAGTGTCTCAGAGACTTCATCTGTGAAACGGGTAGCTATTTTTTAACTCTTTATTCACTTGTCATAAGAATTAAATAACTGAGGTAACGTAAAGCACTGGCACAATGCCTGCTATGCAATAAGCACTCAATGAATTATGCTTAATATTCCTAATACTTAGTGACATACTCTTAGGTACACCATCCCAGGGGAGAACAAACAATAGTGGCAAAAAAAAAAAAAAATAAAAAACAGTAGAAGAGCAATTTTCTTAAAGGAAGGGAATGCATATTTCCTGGTAATTATTATATACAGGCATGGGGATTAGACTTTACACTTGGAATGAATTTCGTCCTCATAATGGTTTGAGAGGTGTTCATATTACTAGGCTATTTTACATATGAGGAAACTGAGGCTCAAAGAGATTAAAACCCATGGTAGAATCTACATTAGAGCTTACATTGGTATGACTCCAAAACCCCTACTCTTCTTCCCATATCATTCTCTTATTTTACGTTATTTGAAACCTGGGTGATGCATTGGGCAGGGACTGTTCTACAACATCCATTTTGGCCAAAGTGTCAGATACCAAAACTGAATTCTGACAAATGTGTACCTTTGCAACAAGGACGCTAGAAAGGGCATGCCTGTCTCAGCATAAATCCATTCAACCATCAGAAAACGGCTTCGGTCTCATTCCCTGAGGAGAAGGGATGGCTTCCTTTGTGGATATAAAGGGCCATGCTGTATTTTTCTAGCTTCATCTGTGGAGGCCAGTCCTCTGTGCCTGAGTTATTCTTTGCTGTGGACTGGGGGGAGCTCCAGTGGAGCATCAGAGAAACAGGCTCTTAGCAGCCGATGAGTCCTGAGAGGCAAACTTGAGGTCATATGGTCTACTGAGGTGGTCAAGAGTGGGAGGAGCCTGAGGGGTAAAACTATTCCTCAGACCTCTAAAAGAAAAGCTTAGAGGAACAAGGAAGGAGATTCAATTTGAGCATGAGTGGTTAGAAATCAGTAGAATCAAAGAAGCAGTAGAAGCAGTAGAATCAAAAGGAGTTAAGACTTGAGAAGGTTACATATTATGGAGCAAAGGCTCTGGGCAGAGATTACTTGAGTTCGAATCCCTGTGAAATGTGAGTTCACTGCATCCCTCTTAGGTCAGGTCCATTAGAACAGAGCCTGAGAAGGGGTTTCTTAGATAAAGGAGTCAGCCACAGAAATAGTTTCAGGAGAAACCTGTAAGGTGACAAGGAAAACATGCTGGTTTCAGAAGTTTAGCCTCAGTCTCATCCCTTAGAGATTCTGGAGCATGAGTTGCATCGCAGAAATTGTTTAGCCTGGGATGAGGGGCTGGAATGTTCTCACTGCACACTGAGAAGTAACTGGTATCATCTCCCAGCAAGCTCCAGGGGAGTGGATTCCCCTAAGCTAAGCTTAATCTTCCTCAGCCTGTAGCAGTTGCTGGGATGGGCTCCTGGTGGGCCAGGGGATCTGGTGCAGCACCAGCTGACACCTGTGACACACACTCTCAGCCTCAGATTCCTCATTTGTTAAGCAAACGGTGGTGATAACAGCGCTTGCTCATAGGACTGTAGTAAAAGAAAGACGCTGGGTAAAGCAGGAGTGCTAACTTTTGGGGACAGAAGCTAGGAGGATCTTGGGTGATTACAGAGATGAGTGTTCTCTGAAGATTTGTTTTTATTCCTGGGTATTTCCTGAAACCCAGGTGATTGGGCTGTCTTAAAAATAAGGAGTTGGTAGAGTTGGTAGGATCTGTAGCTTGAAAATTTGGAACTCTGTGTATTAGTCTGTTGCTGCTATAACAAATCACCACAAACTTAGTGACCTGAAGCAGCACCAATGTATTATTTTGCAGTTCTGTATTTCTGACTCAGGTCTCAGTGGGCTCAAGTCAAGGTGTCTGCAGGGCTGCTTTCCTTTCTAGCTGCTTTAGGAGAGAATCTTTTGCCTTGCCTTTTCTAGCTTTTAGAGGCTGCCCACATTCTTTGGCTCCTGCTCCCTTTCTTCTTCAAAGCCAGCAATGACTGGTCAGGTCTTGTCACATGGCATCACCCTGACACACTCCCTCTCCTAACTTCCTTTTCCTCCATTTATATAGACCCTTGTAATTAAGTACTCTGGACTCTTTGGGCTTCCCTGGTGGCTCAGAGGTTAAAGCGTCTGCCTGCAATGCAGGAGACCTGGGTTCGATCCCTGGGTTGGAAAGATCCCCTAGAGAAGGAAATAGCAACGCACTCCAGTATTCTTGCCTGGAGAATCCCACGGACGGAGGAGCCTGGTGGGCTACGGTCCATGGGGTCACAAAGAGTCGGACACGACTGAACAACTTCACTTTCTCCTGGATAATGCAGGCTAATGTGTCCATCTCAAGGTCCTTAATGTAATCATATTTTAAATGTGCCTTTTGCTGCAGAAAGTCATCTTTTCACAGGTTCTAGGGATTAGAACATAGACCTCTTTATTATTATAGGGCATTATTTTGTCTCTGATATGGGGATTGGCAAACTCTTTCTGTCAAAGGCCGGACAGTAAATAACTTTGGTTTTGTGACTTGCAAGGTCTGTTGCAACTACTCAACTCTGCCACTGTAGGAAGCAAACAACCACAGACAACACGCACTTGAATGAACGTGCCTGTGTTCCCATAGAAGTTGAGCTACAGACACTGAAATTTGAAGTTTGGATAATTTTCACATGCCACGAGACATTATCCTTCTTTCTATTTTCTTCCAAACCATTGAAAAATGTAAAACCCAGGCTTGCCCTGCAGCCTGTGCAAAAACAAGCAGGAGGTTGGAGTTTGGCTTGTGGCTGTCTTGGTTTAGAATACTTTTTGTCCTAGCCTATTTAAGGGTTTAAGAAATAATCTTCAACTGTTTGGAAGAATTTCTTCACTGTGCTTGGCTGGTTGTCATACATATTGCAAACCTTGACCTTGTGGTCTGCACTTCTTCTATTGGATTTTTGTTCCCCATGAGAACTATCTTCTTAATTTTTCATGAAAATTGCTGAAGGTAAAATGGTAGTGGTTGGTCTTAAAACCTTATTCCTGTATGGATGGTAGATTTCTGGAAATAGAAGCTCACTAAAAAGAATACTCAAATTATGTGAGTTAATCAGAGAAAATAATCTGTATGTTGACATTTCTATTTTGTCCCCATTAAACCAGAGTCACTCAGAATATGTTCACATTTTGTTGGAGCTGGCTAAATTGGTGAGAATAGAGAGATGGGTGAGAAAGAAATGAGTAGCATAATAAAATAGAAATTATATTCAGGAGCACTTTGCTGGGGTTCGTTTGCCATCTCACAATATGTTATGACTACCTCTGATGTATTGAATGCAATTTTCTCCTTAAAATACAGCACTGTTTTCTTGCTATCATATTTATGCCTCTTGCTGAATGATGGTTGGCTGTGAAACACTCTTATTTTTATTTTTTCTTTCTGTTAGGTGAAGGGGAAGAGGACGCTGGGAGAAAATATTGCTGATAATGGAGGGCTGCGACAAGCTTTTAGGGTATGCACTGCAATGTTTGCTGTGATTTTACAAATTAAGCTATAAAATACCATTTGGGTGCACCTCAGTTTACACTACAGACATTTTCTTGAGGAGTTAGATTTCTATAAATTCTGTGAATTTCCGTAAATTGAATTATATTTCCCCTTTGACTGTTATATTCTGTTAAATGAGTAGAGCTGCATTTCTTTCCCTTTTCTTTTTGGAGAATAAAGTCACCCTAACAGTAATATTTGTTATTAAGATTCATGTAGTTAAAAGATACTTTTCAGAGGATACTTTTAGTGTAGTCTTAAAACATGCTACAGAAATCTTGGAGCTAGGTTTGTAGGTGTTTTCTTTGAGTATACTCTATGCAACCCTCCTTACAATTTTCTCTTAAAATACTAAGCTTCTAAATTACAGTCAGAGGCTAGTGTTTCACATATAGTGGGCCAGGTAGGAGTCCATCATAATGTTTTCATTATCCCCTGCTCCACGGTTAAGCAAAACACATAAGGATGATGTAGAAAGATATTCATAAAGCTATATGTATTCAGTGTTAAGAGCAAGCTGTTATTCTGAGGTTATATTCTTCCTCTAATTCTAGTTAAAATATACTTCAGTTTATAAAATGATGGTGATCGAAGATTATAGTTTTCTCTCTTACCTGGAAAAATAAATAAATTTGCTGATAGATTGGTCCCAAGATTTATTTCCATAGGGCTTGCCATTTTGTTAGATTTATTTGTTCCCTGGTAGGAATAGAAATAATAGCTTTTTTGGGGGGAAGAAAGGATGTTACTTAACATGTGCCTACTTTGGCCCAGCTGCTTTGGTATCTGTTGAGTCAAAGGTCTTTTTGCAGATGAACCTGTCTCACTGTTAAGCAACACACCATTGACTTGCATTTCCAGATGTTTGTTTTCTTAAAGGAAAGCTTGACAGGATACATTTTGCACATGGGAGAGGATATAGTTAATATCTGTACTGGAGGAGAAAAGAGAAAAGCCATTTTTGCAGAGGGTCATCTCCTCTACTTCTCTCCCCAGGCTTACAGGAAATGGATAAATGACAAGAGGCAGGGAGTTGAGGAGCCTCTCCTACCAGGCATTGAATTCACCAACAACCAGCTTTTCTTCATGAGTTATGCTCACGTGAGTAAGACTGAGGACGGGGCCTCAGAGAGAAAATGTGGGACTTTGGCTTGCTTCCTGGGTCAAAGGTCTGGAACAAAAGTTTAATGACATAACTTTTGGTTTTAGCGGAAATTGTATCTTGCTGCTTATTGTCTGGATAAATTTCACATTTTTCATGTTCTATAGGATATAATTAATTAACTGATTGAATCGAGGCTTATTGGTATTTTTTATCAAGTGAGTTACCAGCCCTGTGGTGACTCACTTGATGTTTCTTTAGTATATCCTGACTTCTTAATGTATTTGATACTATTTGTAACCATTTCTAGTGACTCATTCTCTAGAGTCTTTCTTGGCTCTGTCGTTTCCTGCATTTCTCCTCCTTCACCTCATTTGCTGACTTGATCCCGCCACTCTCAACCTGGGGGTCCCTCAAGTCTATGTTCCCAACTGCCAAATGAACACGTGAAGAGTACTAGAGCTGCAAACAGCAGCAGCAGCAAAGGTGAGAGTCATATCACCCTTTTGCGAGTTTAATGGGCTCTCTGAGCAGAAACTGAAAGAAGATGTGCCCTAAATAAGGCACAGTTCTGAGTTTGAGTATCTGGCCAATGATGCAAGTGCCAGTTGTTCTTTGTTATTGCCCTAGTTTATGTCACAAATATGTAGGCCTCATTTTCAAACAAGTCTGGGTTAGGTTGATGAAGTTCCTGATGCATGGCCTCACAGTGGGCAAATCTGTATCTGTATTGCTCAAAACGAGACAGAGGTTTTCATCAATACAATCTTTTGTTCCTAAGTTTTTTCATTCACTCCTCAGTAAGCTCATTAATTTCCATGTCTTCTTCACTTGGCTCCAGTTAAAGGATTCTCATCTGTCTGGGGTCTGTTATCTCTTAAAGCTGACACGGCAGCACTAAATAAATGATCATTTATCAACCTGACATCAACAAAAGTGTAATCAACAACAAAGTGACTCTCCTTTCTAGTTTTCCTACTTTTATCAACATACCCTCAACCATCAGCCTTTGGGTCTTTCTGGTTAGAAAACCTGGACTCTTAGGTCTTATTTGATCGATTTATCCTCATTTATATGACATGTGTCTCAAAAGCTGATGTTTCATCCCATTAACTGTTCTTCAGATTCAGCCTCTCTTTCTCCCCATTACCCTGTCTTGTCATCTGTAGACTAAGCCTCCATCTCTTCTCTTTGAATTATCCCAACAGCCTTATGGCATGTTTTCCTGATTTGGCTTCTTTCCACCATTGCCTGTCTTACATGCCATTGAAATACCATTTTTATTTCATAGCTGACCTGCTGAAAGAACTGCAGTGGCTCCCAGGTGCCTGCCACATTGAGACCAAATGCCTCTCAAAGTTCTCCTCAGTCTTATACAACTCTACCCAACCAGCTCTAAATCCCCGTAGCTCTACCAGACTCACCCTTAGCTGGGCAGGTGTCCTCACTTCCACTCCACAATGTCATGCTCATCATTGTCTCTGGTTGTGCTTTAGATTTGCCTTCGGCAAAGTGACCCTCTTTGTACTTCTCCCCCTCAGACTATTCAATTCCATTTTTACCATTTAGGATCCATGTCAAGTTTTACCTCTTCCACATCTTCCACAAACTTCCCTATGGATTCCAGTTCTCATTAAAAAAAATCTCCAACTCCTTTGCACTTATCTTCTTTACTATGCAGTTACCTTGTTATCAAAATGTTGAAGATTTTTATCTTCATAGCTTGTGTATCTTGATACACTTATTATTTATCTCCATAGCATCCAACAAAGAAGTGGGTATATTGAAGACACTTGACGTTTTTAGACGAATTGCTTGAAAAGAATGAGATTAACATAGTTCAATTAAAGAGACTTTCTTTTGGGTCAGTACTGGGTCAGATATCCAAAATAAGCATGCAAATATAGATAGAACTTTCTGGAGCAGGGATTGGCAAACTAGGACCCATGGGCCATATGTTGCCTGCTGTCTCTTTTGTATTGGAAAACAGCCATGGTCTTTACATATTGTCTATGGCTGTTTTTGTGCTACAGTGCCAGAGTTAAGTACTTAGAATAGAGACTTACAGTCTGCAAAGCCTAAAATATTTATTATCCGTCTCTTTACAGAAAATGTTTGCTGTCCCATGCTCTAGAGGACAAAGTACAAGGTCCGTCAGTTCTTATTTAGGTTCTTACTTACTTACTTAAGGTCCATCTTAGTAGATGAAGTAAACTAACTGATATTAACATTACAGTCAGTTTTGAAATGTCTCCAAATAAAATTCCAAACTATATATGACTTACTTTAAAGAGATTAAGAAGAAAAATGGCAAGTGATTTTATATTACTAATGAGAAATTTCTCTTGGAGCTTTTCCCTACTGGCAGAATGAGATTTTCAACCTTTTGTAAACTGAAATAAGTCTGCTCATAAGGAGGAAAATTATTTTGTCTCCTGAGAAGGTACTAGGAAAACAGTAAGAACAAAAATGTGTTTTTAGAAATCTCTTAAATGATATATGAAGCAAAGACAGTACTATATAATAATGCAAGAGGAAATAACATTAGAAAAAGTGAGGTGGAATTGATTGTGAGAAACAACTTCACTTTAGCTAGCTTCTGAGGAAGTTAAGTACTCCCATTACAGAAACATCTTTAGAGTCAAATTCAGAACCACTGTGATGGATGGTTTCTCTTCTCCAAAAGCAGTAGCATCCTATCACCTTTGCTGCTGCCTCTGTCCCCATAGTTTCTGTCTGTTTTTCCTTAGATGTTCTTATCCTCCTTCTTTCTTCTCGTTGCTCCTCTTTCAGTGGACATTCATGGAGATCCTTCCTGGGGCCCATAAATAATCTTCAAACTAGTCTCTCATTTCCTCCTACTCCTGTGCCCCTGCTGGATAAATCTTTTGAAAATGTATTTTTAATCACCTTCATGCTCATTAACAATATTTAAGTATTGTTAAACAAGATTAGCAATACATTAACCTAAATATGGTAGCCTCTTGCTCAGGACTTGCTCAGGCCAGAAATCTGGCCCCATCCTCACCCTTCCCTGGTCTCCCATTGCTGCCCGCTATGCACCACACAGTCCAGCCAAGCTGAATGTCTTGTTTTTTTCTTCTCCAATATGTCTTTGTTTCCATTTTCTCCTCTACTTGGAATTCCCCCCATCATATTCATGTGTCCTAGTTCTATTCATACTTCAAGCTATATCATATTTCAAGATACACTTCAAATCAGGATTAAGTAGGTTATGGTACATGAATAAACAGTGCAAGGAAAAGTTTTCTTCTTGTTCATGTTCTGTGTGTAACATGGGTCAGCAGTGGGCCTCTGCTCATAGTTACTACTCAGGACCTGGGTTTTGGAATCTTGATCTTGTAGGTGCTTCCATGGTCACTACAGGAGTAGGGAAGGAGTAGGGAGGAAATGTGCACTGGCCTTTAATGTAGCATCCTAAATTGTTTTTAATACTCTTAAAAGTTCTGCCAGATTTTTAAAGCTTCCCCAAGGAAGTAACATATGTCACTTGTGCTCACATTTCATTGGTGAGAGCAAGTGACCATATAGCCATGCCTAACTTCAAAGGGGATGGAACAATGTCCTCCTATCCAAGGACTGAACTAAGATGAAGCAAACAAGGCACCCAGGGTGCAAAATCCTTCCCGCTTATGGGGCTGCTGCTGCTAAGTCACTTCAGTTGTGTCCGACTCTGTGTAACCCCATAGACGGCAGCCCACCAGGCTCCCCCGTCCCTGGGATTCTCCAGGCAAGAACACTGGAGTGGGGTGCCATTTCCTTCTCCAAGGCATGAAAGTGAAAAGTGAAAGTGACGTTGCCCAGTCATGTCCGACTCTTAGCGACCCCATGGACTGCAGCCTACCAGGCTCCTCCGTCCATGGGATTCTCCAGGCAAGGGTACTGGAGTGGGGTGCCATTGCCTTCTCTGTTCCCACTTATGACCATACTCAATAATGGATGAGTGATTCATTTTACTCATTCAAATGAATATGGTTAAATTTGATAACGGCTATTCCAAACATTATGTTAATTGAATGAATACATTGGTTGATTCCTGGACACATATGCTATTCTCTTCATTTAAAGCATTTGTCTGGAAACCTGTCTTAATTTACTCAAATAGTGAAAGCATTCACAGTGATAAAACCTTCTACTCTGAGGATTGGAATAATAGATGTTACTACTGATGAAAGTTTATCTGATCTACTAAAACAGCTTGTCATCCATCCAGTCTCAAATGACTCTTCATGTGATTTGAAGCAGGTAAGGCAGTAGACAATGTGTGATTGAAATGGAAGCATAATCATCGGTATGTTTTTTCTTCTAGGTGAGGTGCAATTCCTACAGACCAGAAGCTGCTCGAGAACAAATCCAAGTTGGTGCTCACAGCCCCCCTCAGTTTAGGTAAATAGGCATATGGGTGACACGAGTTTTTAACTGTGCATCTCCACCTCCTCTCTTCCCTAGCCATTCCAGGGCTCTACGAATAGGTGATCTGAAAAACAGCCTGCATTGTGAACAGTGATAGCTCATTTCAAAGATCCAAAAAAATTAATAAATAAATAAATAAATCTGGCCAAGCAGAAACTAAGCATCTTTTCTTTAATTAGTAGGAAGCTGGTTTAGCCAGTATTCTCTCACCTAAATTTTTGTAGTAGGCTTTTGTAAACACCTCTAGTATCAAGAGATCTATGAGACTGTACAAGACTCCAAAGGTAATTTAGAATCCAAATCATAGCTTTAGTAGTAATTCCCACTTATTATCTTCTAGTTTTTGAAAGGCAGCAATCCATGGGTGCCATGAGTACACCATGGGTGCTCCATAAACTGGCATGTTTGATTTATCCAACCACCTACTTTTTAAAAATATTGACCAAAAAAGTCTTTTTTAGATACAAATGAGCTCTTATGTACTATGCCTTAAAACACCTAGAGCTCTGGTTTAGTTTGTGTTGTAGAATATCCTATTTAATGCCTCTTGTTCTTTCATGCAGCCAGCCAACAGACATGAATGAGTGCCCGCTTACAGAATAGCTCTGAACACAAAGGAGGATATATGGTGGCATTTAGCTATTGTAATTCATATCTAGAGGCAAAGCTCTACGTTTTAGCTTTTAGTTTGAGTCTTATTTTGAAACAGTTGCTTATATATGAAGGGAAATGAATTACCATCTTAATTGTCGGAATGTATAAAATATTAAGTAAAAATAAAATTAAGATTACTATTACCTACCCCATATTAAGTTTCTAGCATAGTTTGAGGGAAATTTTCTGTGCTAAGGGACAGAGTTATAATAGTAAATCCAAGAAACACAGTAATTTGTATTTATTTGTTCTTTGCTTAGAACATATTATTTCTTGGTATCTTTATATGTAATGTTTAAATGAATCCATTAGCATATTGTAGGAAAGTCATCTAAAAGTTCCATATGTTGAAATGTTATTCCCAAAACCTTGCCTTAGAAATTCTTAAGAAAATGACTCTAAATTACCCCATAGCATAAAAATCTAATCACTATGTTAGAAATTCTCCCCCACTGAGCTAAACTGTCAAAAACGCTGACAGTCTCTAATAAACTGTGCTTCCACTCACAAATGATGCAGATGAAATCACCCACTAGATTAATTACTCAACAGATAAGTTCTTAGAAACTAAGTTCCTCTCACTAACTTGTTGCCTGTAATGTTGGATTTTAACTGATAATTTTCAGAGTACACTTACCTGTCAGCTAAATTTGATCCTTAACACTTGCCCAGGGTGAATCATAGTGAAAGTGAAGTGAAAGTCGCTCGGTCGTGTCCGACTCTTTGCGACCCGTGGACTGTAGCCCACCAAGCTCCTCCGTCCATGGGATCCTCCAGGCAAGAATACTGGAGTGGATTGCCATTACTGTGTTGAAACCTGCATCCCTCCCTGTGTGTGTGTGTGCGTGCGTGCATGTGCACTCAGTTGCTCAGTCGTGTCTGACTCTTTCATTCCAGCTGACACACAAGAGGTTATGGGGGTTTTGAATTACAAGCCGATATATTCATTCAAATGCCCACAGGGAACAAAATCATTAGGGAAGAAAGAGTCATTGACCAAGAATGCTGTCTCTAGTCAGCCTTTTGAACCTGCAGTTGAGTAAGAAATAGATGAGGGGGGTGGATTTTTGCTAGCTTGTTAGTGATGTCTGCACTAACTGTAGATTTTGAATGTAGCAGATTCACACAATGGAAATACTACTTTCAAAAGGCAGTTACAATCAAAGTGCTGAGTAGGAATCTGTAGTCTTTACTGCAGTCAGGCAGGGAACTTGCAAGAACACCAGATTTTGGAGCTAACTCCAGCAAAGCATTACTCATCAATAGCAACTAGACCCCGTTCATTAGTTTACTGTTGCATGAACCAAATTCTAGGTAAATATGAGCCTGCAAGCGTAATAGGAACTTATAGAAAGTGTTTCTGTGGATTGAATGAGTTCTTTAAAGATAATTTAGAGATAGCAACAACACGAATGAATCTTACAGACATAATACTGAGTGAAAGAAATCAGAGACAAAAGAGTGCATAGAGTGTGATCCACTGATGTGAAGTTAAAAAACCAGTAGAATTGATCTGTGGCCACAGAGGTCAGACTAGTAGTTATGCTTGGAGGTACTACTATTAGGGCATAGACAGGAGCCTTCTAGGTGCTGAAAATATCCCATGTCTTGATCTGGGTGGTAATAACATGGGTGTATACATGTGAACTCAATGAACTTTACATTTTAAATGTGTATATGCTACATCAGTTATATGTTCCATAAAAATTTAAATTAAAAAATGGTTAGAAAAGTTAAGTATTGGTAAATTGTATAGTTTGTAGAAATTTGTAAATTTATAGCAATGTACCACCATATATACAATTTATAGGAATTGTAAACCCTACAGTTTATAGGAATTTAAAGATATTTGGAAGACTAATAGCATTTGTCTGGTTCTAGTCTCAGCTCTGTTAATTTTCTTGGAAATCTACTTAACCATTTTGGACTTCAGTTATCTCCTTGTAAATAGACTAAATGAATGGATTATTTTATCAAGCCATAGGTTGCTAGAGTTTTATTCAGAACCTGTTGATTTGTAAGAATTAAATGACATGGACTATGACATATCTTTTTCAGGGTCAATGGTGCAGTTAGCAACTTTGAAGAATTCCAGAAGGCTTTTAATTGTCCATCCAATTCCACAATGAACAGAGGCACAGAATCCTGCCGACTCTGGTAGCAGGACTGTTGGTTCCTGCCATCCTGAGAGAGCTGCGCGGTGCTCATCACCTACTGCTCTAGGCCTGTGTTCCCCTGAAGATGTTTATTTTAATGCATCTTCCGTATTTGGGTATTGCTTAGATCTAAACATTATTCAAAGTTGTAAGACTTAAAAAAATGGAATACAAAAAATCAAATCACATATGTTTCTTTAGAAAGCCAATTAAGTCCCCAGGCTGCTTGTGTTAAAATGTTGTTTGCTGAATTGTTGCTATTGTCCATTGTAGTGTATAAGTTGCAGTTAAGCGGTATGTACCATTTTAATCTACAGCTTTGCAGGGGCCCTAGGTAGAATATATCCAGAAAAAAAATCAGCCTATTACACTAGCAACCCTCAGTGGTGTGGACATGTGCGAGGTTACCTGGGAGGTCTTCCTGTGCTGTTAGATTTCCTGCACCATCCTTTCATAGCATTGATTAACTCTAAGGTGGTTAAGTCAGAAATACGTTGAGTCCTCATTTGACAGTATTTGATGAAGTTCTGGCCTTCAGCTTTGGAGTCTCTTGGGATGAAAACACGCCTCATAGCTTGTATCTGATGTAGCCCACTGCCCTGTTCAAGTCAGAATGAACAAAGCTGGCAGAAAAGACTGCTTGGTGAAGGCTTGAGTTTATCAAATAGTAAGACAAGGCTGTATCTGTAAGTCCCAGAAGAAGTCAAAACTCCTAGTCATGCAACCGCAGGCACAGCAGGAAACAAAATCTCCAAAATTTGATCTGTTCTGTTCAAACCTTGGCAATTATGTCATCTGCTAGATGCTTCTCTTCAGTCTAATTTCTGGTTGTCTTGTTATCCTCGTATATGTGCATTCTCCTGTTTCTGAAATAAGTAGGCATAAAAAAAAATGATTTTCTAATTCCCAATTAGGAACATATGGCTTTCCTTCCCCTTGAGTGCAAAGGGACAAACCCCACATTGAGGCTCAGTTACCTCTTTTAAAAATCCTTTTTGAAAAATTTCTTGATTAAAGACATGTTAGAATCTATTGATTGAATTTAAAATTCCCTGCATAGTCCAAAGAAACATAATGTTTACTCTTCAAGACTTCTTCTAAAGAGTTTATAAGAAAGAGCATTACTATGTTTTCGGTCCTCAGAACTCTATCCTTTCAAGGGAACTATTCCATGTCTTATTAAAGAGTGTGTGTGCAGGATAAAATTGTAACAGCTTTAAAGTGCTTCCCTGGCATTTTTGCTTTTTAAAATAGCCATCCCCTCTTCCCATTATTCCTTGTACATGTGGTTCTAGGTTAAGCTGGTCAATAGGAAAATCTCAAAAGCATAATGACAAATTCAGGCTAACCATAGGAAGCCATTTTACATCCCTGGAATTTGTCATTAAAAAGTGTGTGTGTGTGTGTGTGTGTGTGCACACACCATGTCCTTTTGTAACCATGGGAACGTAGGGGAGAAAAATGCAGGGGCACCATCATGAGGAAAACAATTTCAGTGCATTGGTCAGTGGAGAGTGATTTTCCCCTTGACTTCCTCCTCTCTGAATCGATAAACTCCTGAAGGGCAGCTACCTTTTCCGCCTTAACCATGACTCACCTTAGTTTGCATTTTCAAAAAAGCAGTTAAGGGTGCTGGAAACCTCCATGTCTTTTCTCTAGAGGAATCATTCTGATTTGGTTTAGACTTAGAAGATTCTCCTTGTTTCATTCCTATATCTGGACATTTAAAATCAGCTTAAACGTTTTTAAGGCTTACATAAACAGCATATTCCTTCTAGATTTCTCTTTTTAAACTCCAAATAAACACATTCCTGCTGGTCAGAGAAAGTGTTTGATAAAAGTGTAGAAATATGGCTTTGGAAATGGGACTTGATCAGTCACTTAATGGTTTAGGAAAACTGGTTGGTGAACAGTTGGGGCCTGAACAGTTTCTAAGTGATATGGCTACTTGTCTTGACTAACTTTACTTGATGTAACTCAATTATACTGCAAGCTGTCGATAGGATGGCCGTTGTTAAAATAGACTTAGAGTAGCTCAAGTCACCACGACTCGCTGGGACAATTTTCTAGATTGAATTTCCAAATTCGTGTTCCTGTTCAGATTTTCAGAGTACATTCTTATTGTCTCTTCTCTTCAATACAGACTAATAGAAAAGAGTCAGATACCGATTAAGTGGTGTAAGGAAGAAGGTAAAATGCGACTGGAAATCTGGGGAGGGTAAAGGAGAAGCTGGCCTAGGAATGTGACTCTGAAGAGAATCCAGGATTTTGGCAGTTCTTGCTAAGCACATCCACTGGAGGAGAGCCATAAAATTTTACAAAAATAATTATGCTAAATTAAAAGGAAATTAGATATTGGATCTCAGACTATGACTGCCATAGCACACTTCTCTGATTCACATACCAGGTATTCTGCCAGTGAACTATTGCCTGCGAAATGGAAGGCATTAGGTTTTTGTGAAATTCTCCTGGTTTAGTCAAGGTTCTTATGTGTATAAAATGGTCTTGTTTGGCTTATCATCATTGCCCAAAGTTTGTTGAGGTTTTTACCAACCACACAGCACCGGCCTCCTATTTCCATTTTTTCCTTTTATGAGATGGAGTTGGAAGTGACTACTGCAAGCTCAGGATTCATAAATTATCCTTAAGTTTATTCAGTGCCTTTCCTCAATGGAGCTTAAAGCATAGCACATAAATTTTATCTTATTTAGCCCTAGAGCATCACTAAGAAGCAACTAGGAACTGTAGCTTGCCACATAGGTTATGCTTGCACCAGATCAGTGGAGAGGTTTGAGATTGCTTCTCAAGTACCCCAGAGTCAGGAGAGTTAAAGCCTTTGTTCTTTGGGCTGCTTGCCTTTGCATTAACCTTCATCCCTTAGGTCACCCCATTTCTGAATACATTTGTTCCAGCAGTATTTCTGTAATTACTTAGCATTTGATAGACTTCTTCCTTGATATTTTTAACAGTATGTCTCAGTTGCATATTAAATTATGGAAGAATATATGATTATTTCAAGCAACAACATGCTCATTGCTAGTGGAAGTGCCCCACTGGTTCGAAGAAAGGTGTTCTTGGATTATGCATTTCATATCTAAATGGTCTTTGTATTTTCTTCCCTTACTTGTGAAACAATGTGAACGATCATTTTAAGGACAATAAAAAGTTGAAGATATTCTGTTTCCTTTCTTTTTAAAAATAATATTAAAATTGATTACATCCATTAGCATACTCAGTTCTGTTTTAGACAATATTTGCCTAAAAAGTACACAAAGCATTGGAGTGGACTAGGTTTCTTGGTTTAGGAAAGTGAGATTTGAATGCAGTAACTTTTTCTGTAGACAATGAGAGATTTGAGAGTTGGCCATTATATTTTCTTCCAGGATATAAACGGATATGGTTTATTGCTTATGCAGTTATATTCCTAATGAGGAAAAGAGAGGCTTCGGAGGAGATTATCAACCATGGTATGGCTGGTCTTGCAAAAGTGACAAGGAACATTACAGTTACTGTCAAACCAAAGAATCTCTATTTTGCTGTCACCTTTCTTTACCCATCAAGTCAGATTATGGTCACTCATTCAGTACATAGTAACTGACCACCATTTGATTTAAGTCACTGAACTAGCTGTATTTAAGCAGATCATGTGCAGTTTCAGCTTCAATGAACAGTCTGGTCTAACATGGTAAACAGACACATAAATTGCTACATTCACCCTGTATCATGGCAAATGTGATGAAATTTAAGGACATTGGGTTGTGGTTTGGTACACAGAGAAAGATTTATTCAATTCTCCTCAAGTGGATGCTATCAGAGTTCTCTCTACCCAGATCCCAGCCCTTTTACTGGGGACCCTAACCTCACCTTCTGTGTGCTTTTTTTTTTTCTCATTGGCTGTAGATCTCTAGGATGGCTGCCCTCATGCTACTGGAGCCTCTGTGCCCCATGTACTTTCAGGGAGCTGGAAGTGCCTGCCATTTTCATCCCCTGGTGACCTTTGGACAACGAGTGAGTGGTACAGGACAATGAAAGCCTGCCTGCCTTGCCTGAGTCCAGACAAATCCAGAAGCATACCATAGAATTCATACTAACTTCCCTCGGGGGGCATTTTGGTATTAGACTGGCAGTGGAAGTAGAGTCCCCTGTTGATTATTTTAAACATCTTTCTGATGTATTCAGAGATGTGAAAACTACTGGTTTATGGTAGGTGTACCACAGTGTCCATGTACAGGAGATAGACATCAGACAGACTGTAGAGCTGGTAGGTAATAAGCGTCTCAGTATGACCTGTTAGTGCCCCTCTGAGAGTCTACTCTAGTTTCTGAGCTGATCCTTGAAAAAAGAATTTTTGCCTGTAGGGTAGTGGCAGGAGGAAGGATGTATAGAAATGATTGAGTTTATGAGTGATCTCTGGGGCATGGACGGGAAGGACAGGCTTTGGGGGAATGAAGGCAAGAAGTCTAGAATCTCTCTTGCTAGGGTCAATTTGATAGATTTTATGAGATATTCAGTCTACTTCAATTTTTAGATGTATATCTTAGTGGACCTGATCAAAATTTGGAGGCTGATGTTTCCAGTCAGGCTTACGGTATTTACATGTCCCTCAAGTCCAATTGCTTTCTTTGTTAAGATCACACTACATGTTGAAAGAGATCATCTCAATGGTTTAACCCAGTTTGAGCTAATGTCTTGTTTTCATGACATACAAAATGGTTATTAACCATCAATGAGCTTCTCTCCTACAGTTGTTGATATTAAGACCAACGTTCCTTCCATATGATTCTGCCATTTTCAATGCTATTGAATGTATGCTCATCCACACGAAGCTGGTGGAGGGGAAGAAGCTATTGAAGATACCTAATGGAAGGTTTGGTCTAATCTAATAAGTTATCTATGTTACTTCTGCCCATATTCCATTGACTAGCACTCAGTCATATGGCCAAACCTAACTGCAGGGGAGGCTGGGATATATAGTCTAGCTGTGGGCCGAGAGAGGAGAGGAAATGGGTTTGTCTATTATGTAGTGATACCAGCCATACCTTCTAAAGGTAAATACTGGCCAGTAACATGGAGCTCTTCTGAATTCAGGAAATTGCTTTTGAGCACAGCACAATGAAAAATCTTAAATGCCATTGGTAGCCTGCAGTTTATTCTGTAGGAGTCTTTTTAATTAACAGTTTAATTGGATAATTTAACCCCCTTTAGAATTGGAGATAAGAAAATGAGAATGAGATAGTCCCTGTGATCTGACAATACTGTGCTTTAATAAACACTCCAAAGTGAGCCCGGAAATGAGCACCACAAAAGCATTACCATAATTTGTGATCAGTAAATGAAAACCTGATCTATAATTTTAGTTATTTATAAATGGTTTAGCTATATGTTTCATTTGAATGTGTATTTTGTTTTGTTAATTGTCTCAATTAGGAAGATAACAATATAAGACTCTGTGGCTATGCCATGGATTTACAGTATGGTCTAAGCTTTTAAAATAGATCCCATTGAGACAATAAATAAAATATGAAATAATATGTGCTATGTCTTCTAGGATTTTTAGAGAATTTCTATGAAAATTATTTTTACTTCTCCCTTCATTATGAAAGGTTGATGCTGAGCCCTGAAGGGGCTCTTGGCCAGGATTCTTGGCCTCTGGAGGAGAGGAATTCAATCCGGGGCCAGTGATGAGGCTTGACTGCTCAGAGCTTTTGTATAACAAAGTTTTATTGAAGTATAAAAGAGAAAGAGAAAGCTTCTAACATAGACATTAGAAGGGGGCAGAAAGAGTGCCCCCCTGCTAGTCTTTAGCAGGAAGTTATATACCTACTAGCAGACTGCTAATTAGAGAAAGGAAATGTCTCAAAACTCAGGCCCCTCACCCACAACATGCATTTTGAGATAACATTGGCACAAGGTGAGTCATCCTGGGCCCTAAAACTATTAACATGGATCTTGAAGAAAGGTGGGTTTCCAAGCAAATACCTAGTCTCATTAACATAGCTTAAAACATACTGGTTTGTTGAGTAAAACATACTGGTTTGTCAAGTCGGTTCTGAATCCTAGGGAACCGACTTGAAGAAAGACAGAGTCTGAGGTAAACATTAGCATAGCTTAAGAAAAACATTTGCATAAGATAAACGCATTGGCTAGCTCAAGGCCTAAAAAAAGTTAAGTTCAGGTGGAATCAGGTGTCCTCATGGCAACACAGAATTTTAAAAGAAACCTTTTAATTTTGTGTAGAGAAGGGGAAAAAAATCTGACACTTAGAGTTTGTTTCCTCCTGCCACTTAAGAGAGAGAGAAAAAACGTCTGACACTTGCAGCCTGTTTCCTCCATTTGGGGGCCCCTAGCCTTCCTGCCTCTTACCCTCTCAATGAGAGCTGAAAAATGCTCTTATTCATATTCATGTTTTATGCTTTGTCCATTTAAAAGACAAATTGAGGCTCAGAGTCCAAGAAACAAAGATGAGTGTCCACGTACAAGCCACAAAAGTACCATTCAAATTAATTCTGGCTTGAGACGTAACTTCACAGAGACAGAAGCACTAAATGATTAAGTTAAAATCAGCAATGTAAAAGCTACCAAAAATATTAGGTAGCATTTATGCTGGCAGTTAGGCTGAAATGTCTGCATATGTCCTAAGCAAAAAGAACAGTACAGTTTATCATTTAGAAGTGAACTCTGTCAATTTCCAAACTGATTTAGAAGTCAGTGGAATCTGTTCCCTGGTAACAGCTATGCTACCCTCCCACCCCAGTGACATTTGATGAATGAATAAAATAACCTAGGGCAGATTTTTTCCAAGATTGACCAGGCATTTGTAAATGATTTTTTTTTTTTTTTTTTTTTTTGCCTAAAAAATGATCATGATGAAAATGAAGAAGGAATCCATAGGGCCTGGATTCCGTCTTAGGCCTGTTCATGCTGATCATGCTCGGCCACCTTTCCAATGGACTCTGAACTCTGTGTTTAGTGCCTATGAAAACAACAATGGAAGGATAAGACCCCCTCCAGACAGGGGAGCCTTGAAGATGTATCTAGGTTACTCATCGCCTAAGAGAAAACATATGCTAATCACCCCTTCCTCCAGACAGGCCATAAATTTTTCTGTATCTATCGGAGTGTAACCTCGGGTTTATTGATTATTGGCTAATTGTTTGACTGTTTGAGCACATGAGCACATAGCACGTGAATGATGGGGTTATTGGGATTGTATTTTCCTTGGTTTGTGTAAGTCTCAAGGAATTTGGGGTGGTGGGTTCAGACACGTACACATGGGGTATAAAAGATTTTCACAAATGCTGGTCGGGGTCTTTGGCTAAGAGGAGACTCTGCCTTGGGCCCGCCGGTGTAATAAACTGCACTCCACTATCTGCATTGTCCTTCTGAGTGAGTTTGTTTCCTGGAATGCGTGGCTACAACAAAAACAGCTAACATTTTTTGATACCTGCAATGTCCTAGGTACTCCACTAGGGTCTTGCATGCTTTATAGCCAATCCTCATAACAGTCTTGCAAATATGGGTTACTGTTTCCACTTGACAGCTGAGGAATAATTGTGTGACTTGCCAAGACCACCTTAGTAACTGGAGGAACAAAGAATAAAATTGTTTTTGTCTGATTTCAGAGCTCATTCTCTGATGCTCTACCAGGCAATTGGAATGGTGTTCCAAACCTGCTTTGACCTGTGAATTACTGAAGATTTCAGGCTGTGTTTCATAGTCACCTGTTAAGAAAAAACTGAAGGAGATGTGAATTTACAAGTATTTGTACCTGATGACCGTTCCATCTTGAGTCCCTCAGAAAGCTGTCCAGAAGCTGCTCTTCACGGGTATGCTACCTATTATATAGTGAGCATGTACCATCTGCCTGACATCCACTAAATGGTTTGTGTATCTTATCTGGTTTCATCATTAAGGTAACTCAGACACCTATTGTTATCCCCATTTTATAGGTAAGGGAACTAAGGTTGAGGAGGTGAATAACTTGCCCATGATTATTTAGCTCACAAGCAACAGGGCCAGATTTGAATCCAGTCTTATCCACTTGCTCCATTAGGCAAACATATAGCTGTGGTGACCTCAAGTCCTAGATTTCTGGGCTGGGATATCCCAGTTTAGTTGTTAGACTCTTCCACAGTTTACCTGTGTTCAGCCCTGTGTGTGCCTGTGGGTACTTGAGGGCCTGTGAAAGTTTGAGACTTTCCAGCCACCACCCTGTTTATCGCCTCATCATGCACACTGACATTCACTGTTGCCTACAGTTTCCAAGGCCGGAAGCCTGCTGGTAGTCTGCAGGCCACTTCAGCTTGCTTCTAGGAGGGAGTCTGTTATTTTTGCTCATGTGGCCTTTTTTATACTTTTAGTATCTTTTTTTTTTTATATTAACAAAAATTTTATTTATTTATTTATTTTTTGTTACCAGCTGAATTTATTTATTTATTTATTTTCTTACATGATGTTACACATGTTTTAATGCCATTCTCCCAAATCATCCCCCCCTCCCTCTCCCACAGAGTCCAAAAGCAAAAGAGACACAGATGTACTTTTACTATCATTTTTTTGTGAGGGGGAAAGTTGATCCATGTCTGAGTTACTGGAAGTCTCCATTTTGTATTCCAATGGAAAAATGTAACAAAAATTTATTTGGAAAGAAATGCTGCTGTAGATACAGTTCTACTGAATCATGGCCTTCACCCAGCAATATCTGTAACTAAAGAGCCTAAAGCTTCCTTTAAACTGCTGGATTAAAAACCGGGAGGTTTTATTTTGCGCAGAAGCCAATCTTACTTTTTCTTAGTTATGTTAATAAAATTAGCATGCATGAACATTTGGTATTTTCCACTTCTCCTAAAGCCATATAACTTAGTCTTTGGAGAATTCATTTAAGATGAAAGGAATGTGTCTCTGTCCACCTTCCAGAGTTGCTGGGGAGTGCGTCTAGGAGAATGCTAGGGTGGATTTGTCACGAAAGCTCTGGAGGAAATTTTTACTTATCAACAAGGACCAAGCACAGTCCTTGGAGACTCACATTTCAACTCTCATTTGCACACACACAACAGGCTCTGGCACAGATTGAGTTTGAGTTAGTGCACATAGATTGTTGGGAGGAAATCAATCAAAAGCCTTTTTAAGCATAAATGGTTTTTTAGGAACTGAAAACTGAGTGCCTCAATTTTATGGTAAGCATTGAATAAAACCATTTTAAAGCATTCAGCATATTAAAACTACTCTACAAACACGAGTAATAATGAAGGTACCTCCTCACCCAGGTCCATTGGTGATTTTTTGAACTAATAATTACTACAGAATAAGAAGAAAAATCAGCTGCCATTTAAGATCTGCTTACAACACATGAGGTAGAGTGCTAGCTGTCATACTGGGTCTTGATTAATCCAAGACTTTGGTGACTTTAGCCCCAGGGTTCACAAACTATAGTATGATAACAGCATTGTCATTTCTCTTGTTTTAAAACCCTTCAGTGATCTTTCCATTGCATTTACAATAAATGCTAACAACGTACCCTGACCTAAAGACCCTGCATGACCAAGCTCTCCACTTTTCCATTGCTATGTCGCCATTGCTTTTTTCCTAGTTACACTGGTCTTCTTTTTGTCTCTCCAATTTCCAAAGCTTTTTCCTACCTTCTCAGTCTCAGAGACTTTACTGTTTTGCCTGAAATAGTTTTGCATGTCTTTCATATAACCCTGTTGATGTGAGGGCCCTTCACTTTAGAGTCTATCCCCTCACCTGACTTACACCTCCTTAGATATAACCACAGTTACCAGTGTTCTTTTCTTTCCCCTCCTCATCTTTCTTGGCCCCTGTTGTTAAGTAAAAATGTCTTATGGACCATATATGACAAATCCACCCTAGCATTCTCCAGTTAACTCTGGAAGGTGCACAGAGATAGATTCCTTTCATCTCAAATGAATTCTCCAAAGACTAAATTATATGGCTTTAGGAGAAATGGAAAATACCAAATGCTCATGCATACTTGTGATAATAAAATAGCTAAGAAAAATAGGATTGGCTTCGATGTAAAATAAAACTTTCCCATTTTCAGGTCAGAGTATCCCTAGGATGTTGAGGAACAAAGGAGACTAGTGTGGCTGGAACAGAATGAGACGAGGAAGAGCAAGGTACAAGATGACGTCAGAATGCAAACTACCATTCAGATGGTTGATGGCCACATAGACCATTCTAAGAACTTGTTTTCACTCTGTGAGATGGGAAGACATTGGAAACTTTTGAGCAGAAAAATGACAAGATCTAACTGGTGATTTCCAGGATGATTCTGGCTGTGTTGAGCCTAGACTGTGGATGAACAGAGGAGGAAGTAGGAAGACCAGCTGGAGGCTGTGACATTCATTCTTGTGAGAGATGCTGGTGGCTGTGTCTAGGAGAGTAGCTGGTGGGTAATGAACGAATGCATGGTAACAGCATTTAAGAAACTCTTTTTATCCAAGAACCTTAGAATTTCCAATTATTTCTTTTTCATTTGTCATTTTCCATGTTGCTCCCTGCATCCATGCACCATTATATGTATAATCTTAGAGCATAATGGGGTTTTGCATGATTTTTTTCATTTAATAGTATTGGCATGCATCCACTGTATTTAATAATCTTCCATTTTAATGGCAGCATAATCTTTAGAGTTCCTGTGACAATTTATTCAATCACTTCTTTATTGTTAGAAATTTATTATTGATTTGATTTGGACCCATTGTAAACAACAGAGAGATAAATAGCTTAATGTGTAGAATTTTTTCCTGTCCTCTTGTTTCTGTTAGAATAAATACTTACAAGTGAATTTATTGACCAAAGGGGACATGTATAAAGTTTTGAAATATACTGACAAATTACTTTTTAGCAAGGTTGTCTGTATGAGGGTACATACATCATTTTATAACAGAACTGGATCAGGAAAGGGTCCTGTCCGTAAGAAAGTTATGATATACTGGGGGAAGTGGATGTGTGAGTCAATAACTATAATAGCAAGCATAATGAAGAATGTAAGAAGGTGCCACATTTTGTAAAACCTGATAAGTTCTAGATGTCATTAATTTCAACTTTACTAATACTTTATTAAATATATTAAGTGTGACTGGTTGTTTAATTTTACTAATTAGCTCTTTGGTTTTTTACTTCTCTTGATGTAAATTACCTGCCCTTCAATGCCTTTTCAAGTTATTAAGATCTTGATTTTTCTTTTCAATTATATGAGATTTTTATTGCTTATTATTTGTAGTCATTAACTAGAAAAGTGCTATTGCTTTGCTCTTATCATTGTCTTTGTGCTTTTTCAACTAGTGCTATTCTTTTGTAAAGTGGTAGAGAAAGGGCAGAGTGCTATATTTCACATAGCTTTGTTTGCTGGAGTAAACTTAGACAAAGGAGTATAAAGATAATTAATAAAAATTTACAAAGAATACCATGTTAAATGCATATCAGTTAACTGAAGAAATATTTATTGAACCACTTGCTAGATATTGTTCTAGGGGTGGGAATACAATGATGAATAAGAGCTCTAACTCCCAATTATTTGGCGATTTAAAACTTACTTAACAATTCATAAGGAAAAGTAGATATGTAAATAACAGTTTCAACAGTGTGGTGTATCATAGTACAGAGGTGAACACAGATTTCTTTGGGCATAGAACTGGATAAGAACATTTCTAGAGCTGAGCAATGAAAGAATTACAATGCTGTCAGCTGTGAAATCTAAATAATAATAGATTAATAAGGCAGACAACTCAATAGAAAATTGGGTAGATGACTTGAACTTGTAGGATATCTAAACTGCCAACAAAAATATGAAAAGGTGCTTAGCTTCAATAACGGTTGAAACCACAATGTGATTCATTTGTATACCCCTCCCTTCAGAATGGCTAAAATAAAAATGGATGTAGATAAACAGAACTCTTATATACTGCTGAGGAGATTATGAATTGGTATGGCCACTGCAGGAAATGATTAGGCTGGTATCTTGTAAAGCGAAACATGCGTGTAACCTATGACCCACCAATTCCACCTCTAGGTAGTGATAAGTTGCCATCTTAGTAGGTCAAATGGTTAAATAAATACTGGCAATTTCATATTGTTCAACCTAATGTTTACCCAACAAAAATGCACACATATGTTACCCAGAAGACGGTATAGAAGATGTTCAGAGGAGCGCTTTTGTAATAGTTCATAACTGGAAGCTGCCCAGATGCCCATCAGCAGTAGAGTAAGTAAATACTTGAGTATTAGTCTACAATAACAATGAAGAAACTACAGCTACATACATTATGAGTGTTTATCACAAGCATTATATTGAATGAAAGAAGCTGAATTTTATGATTCTATGTATATGAAACATAAAGATACACAAGACTAATCTATGCTGTTAGAAGTCAGGAATGGTTGCCATTTGAGTGACTGGAAGGTCCCACAAGGGAGCTTTTGAGCTACTGGTAATATTAGATTTCTTGATCTGAAGCTATTTATATTAGCAATTTGCACACTTTTATATATATATATATATTTCACTATAAAGTTTTAAAAATAACAGAAAAATAAATAGAAGAAAGTTCACATTAGTTTAGATTTTTCCCCATGATAAGTAGTTTGATTCTTTTTTTTGATGAATATTAGATTCTTTCAGAAATCTTTGCTGATTATTTTTACATTTTATTGGTTTATTTTTGGCCATGGTGGGTCTTCATTTCTGCATAGGCTTATCTCTAGCTGCGGAGAGCCGGGGCTACTCTCTAGTTGTGCACAGGCTTCTCATTGCGGTGGCTTCTCTTGTGGAGCACAGGCTCTAGAGCACGCGGGCTTCAGGAGTTGTGGCTCCCATGCTCTCGAGCACAGGGTCAGTAGTTGTGGTGGATGGGTTAAATTGCTCCATGGCGTGTGGGGTTTTCTCGGATCAGGGATCAAACCTGTGTCTTCTGCACTGGCACGTGATTTCTTTACCACTGCACCACCAGGGAAGCCCTCTCTGCTTGTTTTTGAGCTCTTTCTTTTCTGGTACTCGGGTAATACTGCAGTTGTCGTAAGAATGTGTGTAAGAGATGAGACTGGGCATAGAGTCTCTTGGAAGAGATGAAGTCGAACCTGAGTTTTATAGCATCTATTGGAGAAAACCAAGGGAGCAAGCAGAGAAGAGAGAGCTCCAGGCAGAAAGGCCAGGCTGCTGGAAAACATGAAGATGTTGGGGGGGCGGTGAAAACCTGTTGGGTTAGGCTGGAAATTATTTGCTAGAGTTGGAGCTTGAAGAGTGGCTGAGGAGGGGTTAGTGTCAGGCAGGATAGTTTGCAGAGGCCAGATGGAAAGGGCCTTAAAGGATTATGTTTCTGAGTCTGGACTTGATCCTCTAGGCATCTGGGAACCACTGAACAATGTAAATCAGACCATTGTCACAATTCGATTTCTGTTTAATGAAGAGTAAACTGGTGATGGTATGGAGAACACTTGGAGAAGAATAACACTGAAGCCTGGGGGACTAGTTAAGAGGCCATTACAGTAATCCAAGGGAGAGGTGGCATGGGATGAAGAGATGGGGACAGATATGAAAGCTCTTGAGGAGACAGAATTGTTCTGATGGGACTTAGTAAATTGATGGGTTTGGCGTTAATATGGAGGCATAGTGCTACATACATAAAAAGGTAAAACCTTTAATTCAATAAATGATGAAACACATACAGCCTTCTTCCTGCTTTTCTTTCCCCTTTTAACACCTTTCTACAGTTACATAGGTCAAAGGATGTTGCCACAAGAAACAAGGGAAAGCTTACCAGTTACTTATCAGTGCTTCTTAGAAGGAAGACTCAGTGAAACATTTCATATTTTTTCAGTGGAGAATCCGGTAGGTTGTCTTGTGCACTAGCAGGCAAACATCTTGATTTTGCCAAGTAAGTCAGTTGAGAAGGAAATGGTTATTTATCTGAGGACCTCTGTGTTAATACCATTCTGGAACTAGAAAAAAAAGTGGTACCTGTACAGGTTGGTACCACAAAAAATGTGGTACCTACATTGCCATATACGATTGTAAACAAAAAGCAATCTATGCATGTGTTTATATGATTATATAGGTACAAAACCAGGTATACACTTGTGAATAAACTTACACATGTACATGTATAAAAATATATACACACTAGGAACTTGTATAACTATGTAATACCCTTGACATGTTAAACACAGAGATTATCAAGGTATATAAAGAGTAACAAAGTTTTATTTAATTTCCCCTGTCTTTTTAAGCATTATATTTGGGTGGGAGAGGATCTGGAGGATATTTTCCTTACTTTAATTACCTCATTGCAATTCCTTCCTTTCAATTTTAATTTTTTTTAATAAATGGGAACACTGTATTAATCCATTCTAATTAAAAACCAGCCATGCAACCCTTTAGTTAAAGAAACAGTTTTTAGTCTGCTTATGATATCATTCAGTCAGAAATTGCCTGTATGGCTTTTGGACTTATCACCACTACAGTGCCTTGGTAACCACTGAGGCAATAGCTTTACTTGCTGATTGTTTTCTAAAAATATAAGGAATTGACCAAGAGCCTTTGCTTTGGAGAAAGGTTCACAGCTCTTCCATGGGTGCCTGACAGAGTGCAGAATCTCTGTTCCTACAGTAAAAGAAGGGGGGAGTTGTGGAAGGGGTGGTAAGAAGGGACCCAGGTTCACCTTCTGCTTGTCCACATCCACCTCTTCACCTTCTGGCTACCAGAGGAGCTATGCTATTTTTAGCCATCTCCTGAGAAAGTAATTACACAAAACCCCTCTGAAACCCATTGCCGTATTTGTCCAAGAAATTCTTTTATCTTCTGTAAATCCCTTGTGCTGTAGCTAAGCCCTTGGTCTGTCCTTGGCTGGATGGGAGGACAGCCAGGTTTCCTTTCTCCAACAGAGCCCTTTCTGTACCTGAGGACGATTATCTCATCATTATGCCACCCTCCCTCCCCTTCTCCAGGCTGAAACTGTTCACCTTTAGTTTTTTCCTTGTCCTTCTCCTTATTTCTATGATCCACTTCGTTTTCACTATTGCCAAGCACTCTTCAGAACTGAGCCTGCTGCTGCTGCTGCTAAGTCGCCCCAGTTGTGTCTGACTCTGTGCGACCCCATAGATGGCAGCCCACCAGGCTCCCCCATCCCTGGGATTCTCCAGGCAAGAACACTGGAGTGGGTTGCCATCTCCTTCTCCAATTCATGAAAGGGAAAAGTGAAAGCGAAGTCGCTCAGTCGCGTCTGACTCTTCACGACCCCATGGTCTGCAGCCCACCAGGCTCCTCCGTCCATGGGATTCTCCAGGCAAGAGTACTGGAGTGGGGTGCCACTGCCTTCTCCATCAGAACTGAGCCTACTTCTATGCAAAAAGCCCAGTTAATCTAGCTTTCCAGCCGATGGGGAAAAAGTAGAGTTTAAGAGGGCCTGTGGGAGCAACACAGGAAGTCGAGGCAGGCGCCTCTTACCCATAGCTGTGGTGTAAAGCCGAGTACAGTTGAGTCATGGATCAGAAAGCCCAGATGTCAGTACAAAATCAAGGCCCCCAGTCCAAGGTAGCATCCTCGAGAAGCCAGGCCAAGTCCAAAGGCATTGCTGGTCCAAAAACCCAGAGAAAGTCCAGCAGAATTGCTCAGTGAGGGGAGTAGCCTGGACGTGGGCTGGGGTAGTGAGTGGGCAGCTGCAGCCTTAAAATTCAAGTCTTACTATCACAGGGTGGGGAGGGGCAAGTGTCTCCCAAAAGGCTGAAGAATTGATTAGTAATGAGTTCAGGATACTGTTCTGATTACCTTTGCAGATGAAGACAAAACTTCCCCATGTCATTAAACACAGGCCTCAGCCCCTCTGGTGGACCAGGGCCAAACATATGAGGATGTTGAGGAAGCCAATGTGCCCCAGGCCAACTGGTTCCTTCCTAATTGGATCACATGATAGTCTTTAGGGCCTGAAAACCTGAGGACATCTCCCTTCCCCTCCTCTTCTTCCCCTACTCCCATTAAGTTAGCCACCAAACTCTGGTCTTTCAGGGTCTCCCACATGCTCGTCACTCAGACCTGAATGATCTCAGTCCTGAACAGTGAATTGCTTCCTCATAGAACTGTCTGATTCCTGTCCCATTTTGCCAATCTATACTACACTCTGCTCCCTTTCATTTTTTTATCTTTATTTGATGGTTTTGAGTGGCCTAGAGGGATAAGTTTATACTCCTCATTAACCCATCCAGACCCTTCAACATCTGGTCCTAAACTCCCTTTCCCAACTGTATATGAGCCTTTATATGAGTTTCCTTATATGAGCCTTTGATTGATTCAGCTATATTGCCCTTGAGCACACTTGTTTTCTACATCTGTGTTCGTCCATGTGGTTCCCTAGTCACTGTCTTCTGTGCCCATTTAAATTCTGTCCTTAAAGATCTGGTCTTAGTTCATCCAAAATCATCTTGGCCAGAAGTTCTCTGTGTCTCCAGAATTCTTACAGCACTTTGTATCTATTTCCCTCATCCAACTCTCTACTGTACTGGCTGTTAGTTAGCCTTTCATTTGTGTGTACTGACTTCCCTGTCTAGAGGTTTAAATACTTTGATGGCAAAAGTGGGCTTTTTAGTGATAAAGCTATCATTCTAAACAGTGTAGCATTGTCCTGAAAGTTGTGGTTTCGCTGTGGATTCAGTGTAGTTATAATGCTACAATGCAGTGATTCTCAATGTTTTTCAAAGGCAGGGATTGCTTTGTTCCCTTTTCATTGTCAGAAAGTTTTTTCTCTCTCACATTTGTGTCATGATTCATTGAAATTTTTAAAAAAGCAATGATCAAAGCTTTCATGAATTTGATAATGCTTTACAATGAAGTTTTAGGTATAGCAACACCCACATTTATTTGAAATTTACTGTGGTATTTGTAAGATGTTTTTATTTATTTTGTCTATACATAATTCTTAGTGAACATGTGGTTTTGCTGACCCCCACAATAACATTGACTCCCCTTATGTCCCATTGCCCCACTATTTGGTCATATCATTATCTTATAGGGCTGTTGTGAGAATTAAATGAGATACCATGTGTTAGGTTCATGGCACAATGCTTAGCACTTAAATGATCTTGATCTTTCTTTCCCTTCTTCTTGTCACCATCAGGTAATTTTGAAAATGAAATTCTAGAACCTTCTGGGCAATTTGATTTGGATGGGATTGAGTTTAGGGGCATGAATGTGGAGAAGGCAGTGTCTCTGAGAGGGAAGGTAAAAGAGCATTAAAGATCACCTAGAGTAGCAGTTATTAAACATTTTATTTTCCAGAGTACCCTAACCTCTTAGATATCATTCAGGACCCTAAAGAGCTTTTGTTTATGTGAAATATCAAGAAGCATAAAATATTATTTCATTTAAAAATAATAATAATAATGAGCTATTACACACTAACATAAATTATACATTTGTATGAAAAATATATTTTCCAAAAGAAAAAAAGGTAGATGAGTATCATTGTTTTAAATGTTTGCCAATCTCTTTAATATCTAATTTAATAGAAGCAGCTGTATGCTCATACCTTTTTCTGAGTTCAGTCTTTTGTGATGTTTGGTTTTGGTGAAATTGAAGAAGAAAATCTAGGTTCATATAGATGTATTGTTGGAAAAGGGAGGACTATTAGAATAGCCTTTCAGATAATTGTGAATATTCTTTAAAACAAAACCAAACTCAACAAATAGTAGTTTCTTAAAGGTTAGTTGCAATATGAAATCTGAAACAGCAGTGAAGTTTTCATACTCGGTTATACTCATATCCACTGCTGTTTTGATTTTAAGTGGGTCTTTTAATTATGTATGATTTTGTAATATCAACCATTGGTCATTTGGAAAATATTGGTTCACTGAGTTATGCAGAACTTCCAAGTGTTGACACATTTCATTATACAGTTTCAAAAATTACATTCATTATTAATTACCACTGATCTCATCAGATAAATCTTTAGTACTGGGAAGCTGCCAGGATCATGGAGGCAGATACAGAATTTTCAAAATTCTAATTTTTATTCAAAAGTTTGAATTTTCTAATTGGCATCAAATACTGTCAGTTGTTTTTCTTGAAGTGACAGGCTAACTTTGTTCATTTTTGAGAAAATGTCTGCCAAATGCCCAAGTTTGAATAGTCATAGTTTGTCAGTTCTTTCAAGTGAAAATAATGTTTCACAAAAAAAGGCAGATAGTTCACCTTCCAACTCAAATGATGGCATGAATGTTTTTCCTTGAGACAGCCACTGTACCTGATATGCCCTCTAAGTACTTTATGTGTACTTACTTTCCATTTTGTCGCACAAAATGTGAAAAAGATGTGGATTCAGGGTTGAGATTTAGTAAAATCAGTATTTTTAGAGCTTCATCAAGTACATTCTTGGGCTTCCCTGGTAGCTCAGCTGGTAAAGAATCCACCTGCAATGCAGGAGACCCTGGTTCTGTTTCTGGGTCGGAAAGTTGCCCTGGAGAAGGGATACGTTACCTACTCCAGTATTCTGGGGCTTCCCTGGTGGCTCAGACAGCAAAGAATCTGCCTGCAATGTGGGAGACCTGGGTTCGATCCCTGGGTTGAAAAGATCCCTCGAAGGAGGGCATGGCAAACCATCCCAGTATTCTTGCCTGGAGAACCCCAGTGGACAGAGGGGCCTGGCAGGCTACAGTCCATGGGGTCACAAAGTGTCGGACACAATGCACAGCAAGTACATTCTTAAGAGAAATTAGTATTTTCTTTTTACGTGGCAATAAAAAATACAGTGACTACTCGTACAGTTTAATGTCGCTTCCTTGGTTTGTGCTAAGAAGCCAGCAGTTTTATCCCGCATTACTTTTGCACCATCATCACAAATGTCAAATGGTGGAAAAGGCAAATAACATCTTAATATTATTATGGAAATAGTTTTGACCTCCAGTACCCTCAGAAATAGCCTTGGGAATCCCTAGGGGTCTGCGGACTACATTTTGAGAAACACTTCTCTAAACTTTTGCAAATGGCCAGCCCTCCCAGGATGTAAAATATAGCTACTGGCACACGTGGGATGAGAAGGAAGTCTTTTTCACCAGGGCAATTTGGCTTACTTTTTGGAACCTGAGATGGACTTTTTATTTCTTTGTAGAACTGAAGGCATCTGGCTTGGGAACATGATTATTCTCCACTCACCTTTAAATCGCCTCAGCTCTTACTAAGTCTCTGGCAGTGATATGTTGATTATGTGAATTTAAGGCCCACAGGAGCCAGAGGAATAACAGATCAGATTCCCTTACATGAGAAATAAAATCCAGGAGCCCGGCAGCGGGACTTAAGGTGCCTGCTCCCGCCGACCTTTGGTGTCATTCTGGTTAGAGTGACTGCTTCTGGGCCAGATGGCAGGAGGCCTGAGCTGAGATGTCTCAACCTGTTTCCTAGCATTAATTGTGCCCATTGATGCTTCTTCATTGTGCAGTCAATAATTCTTCATCATCAACCTCATTTAGATTTTTTTGGAGGCAGCCGAATTATAACAAACCTCCCTGAATCCAAGCGATTTCAAAAGGTCCAATTTCTCTTAAATCTCCAAACTCAACCCTTTATATACCCAATCACTGTTACAGGCAGACAGACACTGAATCTCACTTTTGTCAACTGAATTTAAGTCTAGCAACTTTTAAGAGCAGTGAGATTGAAGGACAGATTCTCTAATGCCCTGAAGGACGTGGCTGGATGGAAGCCCATTTAACTTTTTGTTTAAAGGCACTAAGTAAGGATATGTTTGTGAAGGCAGCTTTTCTAGATAGCTTCTTAAATCAGATGTGGATAAATGGACAGTCAGTACCCTTTATCTTATCAACAATTTCACCAAAAAAAAGGATTTATTAAAGGCTTTCGAGTCAGGCTTCTCCAAGTGCTGAACCAGAGCAGCTCCCGGGTGGGGGTTGTTTGGAAGTTATCACTGCTTGTCTATCGTGAAACATGCTTTCATGACTCAAAGGCCGAACTTAGAATTTATTTCCAAAATAATTTGAAGTTGACCCGATGAGCAACAAAAGCAAATTTAGCCAACTAGGAAAGAGAGCTGGCTTTTTTCACCAAGGGTCACATGTAAAGACAACATTCTGCCATATGAGAAATGTCACAGTTTAGACAGGAAAATACTAGTTCCAGGAAAGAAGAGAAAATAAGTTATGGACATTTTATTCAACAGACTTTTCCCCCTTTATAGTCATTGTTTGTGAATGATATTGTTGTTGTTTACTTGCTCAGTCTTGTCTGGCTCTTTGCAACCCCATGGACTGCAGCACACCTGGCTTCCCTGTCCTTCAGAGTCTCTCAAAGTTTGCCCAAGTTTTGAATTATATGTATATCACTAAAACACACACACACACAAAATGGAACCTTCTTAAATAGCCTGGAAACAAGTCATTGTAATTGTAAAACAGGAATATTTGCACATGCCTTAGTGCTCTAAGTTTTAGGTATTGTTTATAATAGGGGCAGAACATCCATGGCTTAGTAAGTAAGAACCACTTTGATTTATTTAAAGAAATGCTTTTTGTTTAAGCCAACAAAATTTCAAATTGTCTATAATTTAAATCAACGTGCAATGGAAGGCTTGATTTGAGAGGATAAAATGTGTTGTCCTTAGAGTTTAGGCAGGTTAGATGTGTTGGGAGACTCCAGGAGATGAGCCCATACATTTATTTGCATAAGGAATGAAGTTGCCTCCTGGGAGTGAATGAATCCTAAGAGAAGGCAGCATTGCTGGAATACTGAAAAGTTTTCAGAACTAGGAGAGAATGTCAGAGGCATGTGGCATTGTATATTCAAATTTAAAGCAGCCACCATAATCTTGCACTACCTCAGTCTCTGCCAGGGGAACAATAATTAAGAGCAAGCAAAAAACTAAAGGAGCAATTTCAGAAAAATCTCTTTAACACATTGGCAAGCGTTAATCTGAAGTGCTTTGTAGCCCATGTAATAGAGTGAAAGAAAAGAGGCAAGGAAGTCCATGTTTCTTCTTGGACATCACAGCGCCTTCAGTAAGTATTGTTTCCTTTGGGCATTAGTGAGCACTGGTACCTTTGGTGGGTATCTGGGCATTGTTGTGTTTTCACCATTGATGTAACAATACCCTAACAAGCCAGAGTAAAGGAAACCAGCATAATTCCTTGTCACCCTGTAAAACAACAATTGACCTGGGCATAGTTTTCTGTTCTTATGTTAAAAACTTCTGAGAAGACTTCCCTGATAGTCCAATGGCTAAGGCTCCACACTTCCACTGCAGGGGGCTGGGTTCAATCCCTGGTCGGGGAAACCAAGATCCTGCATGCTGGGCTGTGGCCAAAAAGAAAAAAAAATCCAAAAAACTTCTGAGAAGAAGCAAACTTAGCTACTTGTTCCAGGAAGCACATTTTCCTGAAAGATAAAATTGTGAGTCAAGGAAAAGAATTTACTTAACAAGAATAACATATTGCCCATTAATACTCAGGTCAATATTCTCAGTTCCCTGTGCCTGCCTATCTTTAGCTGTCATGTTATAAAATCTTCCCAATTCTCCTTGGAAGACCTGCCCTAAAATCACCCAGCCCAGCCCTTAATACCCTATCCTGCCACCCCTCTTCTGAGACACTATTTAGACTTTAAGGTAGTGGTCTCCTATGTTGCGGTGAGTCTAAATAACTTTGATTGATCAGTGTTTTTTGGGGAGACTTGACAGCCAAAAGGAGAGACCACCCCCTAAGGTATAGAGGAGCCAAAATTATGGCTGGGGTGGAGCCAAATAAATACAGTTTGTTGTTGTTTTTGTGGTACAGTTTCTACTTGCCAGAAGGTGAGATCTGGGGAAATTTGACTTAAATATCCATAATCATTCTTTAAGCCTGAACAGCAAATGTCTAGCAATGTCAAATTACCATGTTCACTACTTTTTATATGATTCTTCCTTGATAAGGTAAATACAGTACTCCCTACCTCCAAAGGTCATCTTATATTCATTCAGTTCAGTTCAGTTCAGTCGCTCAGTCGTGTCCAACTCTTTGCGACCCCTTGAATTGCAGCACGCCAGGCTTCCCTGTCCATCACAATCTCCCAGAGTTCACCCAGACTCACGTCCATCGAGTCAGTGATGCCATCCAGCCATCTCATCCTCTGTCGTCCCCTTCTCCTCCTGCCCCCAATTCCTCCCAGCATCAGAGTCTTTTCCAATGAGTCAACTCTTTGCATGAGGTGGCCAAAGTACTGGAGTTTCAGCTTTAGCATCATTCCTTCCAAAGAACATCCAGGGCCCCTCTCCTTTAGAATGGACTGGTTGGATTTCCTTGCAGTCTAAGGGACTCTCAAGAGTCTCCTCCAACACCATATTCATTACATTATTACAAAATCTTAGAGGTGTGTGTATGGCAGAATGCATACACATGTAGAGACAGACACACACCCTGACACATACCATGAGGGATATAAGGCAGTTATAGGAATGCAACGGGACAATAATAAACAAAGCAGCCTCAGAGGCAGTGCTCTAATAAGTGGAGAACTTATTTTTTTGGCCGCTTCTGTACTCCTCTCCCCCATCTGCATCATTCTTTTTCCAGTTAAAGGCTACTTTCCTGGCACATGAAGAGCAGTCTTAGCCAACCCAACAGTGAAGCTCTTTCCCTGCTTGTCCAAACTATTGTCTGACTCCCTCCCAGAGTAGTGAGATGGGGCAGGGGAAAGGAGAGGAAACCCCTTGGAAGGAAGTCAAAGCTACAGAGCTGGGGGCAGGACCTGATCTAATCTGGTCTAACTCCTGCCTCCCGGGCTCCAGGGGAAGCTCTTACTGCCCTTTCAGGGTCTGACTTCCACTCCCAGGTGCCTACTTAGCCGAATGCCAAACATGGATCCCACTGACGCCGACAATGGTCTGCCGTGTACTCAGAGTTCTGGATTGTCTGGTGGCCTTGAGGTTCCAAGATGGATTCCTTCAAAGCTCATTTCCAAGCAGGTGAGCAATAGCAATCTGTGTCTCAAACCCCAAGGACTATGAATTGGTCACCTGCTGGTGAGAAAGAATTTGAATGTAATGGCAGAGGGTGGTATGATGGTAAAGGGGATGAACTGTTGGGAAGAAAGAAAACATTTCTTGAATGCATTCGGGAGGACATTAAGATAAACATGATAGGTGAAAAGGATGATTTACCAGTTCATTTATGTGACAAATGTGATTTGCCTATTAAAATCTTTGTTGTTGTTCAGTCACTCAGTCATCTCAAGTCTTTGCGACCCCATGGATTTCAGCATACCAGGCTTCCCTGTTCATTACCATCTCCCAGAGCTTGTTCAAATTCATGTCCATTGAGTCAGTGATGCCATCCAACCATCTCAGCCTATTGTCCCCTTTTCCTCCTGCCTCCAATCTTTCCTTGCATCAGGGTCTTTTCTAAGAAGTCAGCTCTTCATATCAGGTGGCCAAAGTATTGGAACTTCAGCTTCAGCATCAGTCCTTCCAGTGAATATGCAGGGTTGATTTCCTTTAGGATTGACTGGTTTGATCTCCTTGCAGTCCAAGGCATTCTCAAGAGTTTTCTCCAACACCACAATCCAAAAACATCAATTCTTTGACACTCAGCCTTCTTTATAGTCCAACCCTCACATCCATACATGACTACTGGTAAAAACCATAGCTTTGACTAGATGAACCTTTGTTGGCAAAGTGATATCTCTGCTTTTTAATATGCTGTCTAGGTTGGTCATAGCTTTTCTTCCAAAGAGCAAACATCTTTTAATTTCTTGGCTGCAGTCACCATCTGCAGTGATTTTGGAGCCCAAGAAAATAAAGAATGTCACTGTTTCCATTGTTTCCCCATCTATTTGCCATAAAGTGATAGGACCAGATGCTATGATGTTTTTTGAATGTTGAGTTTTAAGCCAGCTTTTTCACTCTCCTCTTTCACTTTCATCAAAAGGCTCTTTAGTTCTTCTTTGCTTTCTGACATAAGGGTGGTATCATCTGCATATCTGAGGTTATTGATATTTCTCCCAGCAATCTTGATTCTAGCTTGTGCTTCTTCCAGCCCAGCATTTCTCATGATGTACTCTGCGTATAAGTTAAATAAGCAGGATGACAATATACAGCCTTGACATACTCCTTTTCCTATTTGGAACCAGTCTGTTGTTCCATGTCGGGTTCTAACTGTTGCTTCTTGACCTGCATACAGATTTCTCAGGAGGCAGGTCAGGTGGTCTGGTATTCCCATCTCTGTAAGAATTTTCCACAGTTTGTTGCGATCCACACAGTCAAAAGCTTTGTTGTGGTCGATGAAGCAGAAGTAGATGTTTTTCTGCAATTCTCCTGCTTTTTCCATGAACCAACAGATGTTGGCAATTTGGTCTCTGGCTCCTCTGCCTTTTCTAAATCTAGCTTGAACATCTGGAAGTTCTTGGTTTGTGTACTGTTGAAGCCTAGCTTGGAGAATTTTGAGCATTACTTTGCTGGCATGTGAAATGAGTACGATTGTGCAGTAATTTGAACATTCTTTGGCATTGCCTTTCTTTGGAATTGGAATGAAAACTGACCTTTTCCTGTTCTGTGGCCACTGCTGAGTTTTCCAAATTTGCTGTCATATTGGGTGCAGCACTTTCACACCATCATCGTTTAGGATTTGAAATAGCTCAGCTGGAATTTCATCACCTCCACTAGCTTTGTTCATAGTGATGCTTCTTAAGACCCACTTGACTTTGCACTCCAGGATGTCTGGCTCTAGGTGAGTGATCACACCATCGTGGTTATCTGGGTCATTAAGATCTATATTGTATAGTTCTTCTTTGTATTCTTGCCACTTCTTAATATCTTCTGCTTCTGTTAGGTCCATACCATTTCTGTCCTTTATTGTGCCATCTTTGCATGAAATGTTCCCTTGGTATCTAATTTTCTTGAAGAGATTTCTAGTCTTTCCCATTCTATTGTTTTTCTCTATTTCTTTCACTGAGAAAGGCTTTCTTATCTCTCCTTGCTATTTTTGGAACTCTGCATTCAGATGGGTATATCTTCCCTTTTCTCCTTTGCCTTTCGCTTCTCTTCTTTTCTCAGCTATTTGTAAGACCTCTTGAGACAACTGTTTTGCCTTTTTACATTTGTGCAAGCATGCTTTTTGCTATTACTGTGCTAATTTATATGAAAAAGACAGAGATATGTCTGGGCTGTAGTATTCCTATGCTGCAAACTGAGGAGCATACGCAAGGTTCTATCTTCCTATGTAGCATTTGGCAAGAGTGCAGGAAAACTTATTTTTCTCAAAGAGAGTTAGAAGCTCATATCAAGTACCACAATTAGAGAGCTAAAAAATTTGTTACCTGTGCTCCACTAAAAAAAGCTCACCCTTGTATTGCTTCACCAACAACTGAAATCCCTGAAATGCTGCTAGACAAGGACCATAGGAGCCATATTCCACCAGAGTTGTGTACCAATATGTCACTGCCTCCTGTGCAATATGTATCACACAAGCTCAGTAACCAGCCACACGAGGATCTTCATGCTCCTCCCCAGAATTGGCGCCACCTCCACCTCCTTTGGTCCATCAGGAAATCGTTGGTATTTCAGCAAGGGAACATAGCAATTTACAAATCGCCCCTATTCAGGGTGACTCAAATTCTGGTGCCGAAGAACTCTCACCTCCTGCCCAGCACCTGCTCACCAGCATCCTGACTGTCAAAGTCAACCAGAGGTATTGCCCCCTTATATGGTGGATCCAGAGCAACATGCACTACCCACATCTCCTCTACCACTAGTAAGCCATCCAGTGTCACATTTTCACCAGGATTCAGATCCTCCTTAGTCGGTTCATAGTCAAGTGTCACCTCCACCCATGACTTCTGATCCATCACCAGTAACTTCTTCCCTTGGATGTATTTCTGCCCTGGTGCCACCTTCTTCGTATCCTTCTCCTCCTCCTCCAGGATCTCCTCTATCTTAAAATGGTGGTCCACCTGTAAATGAATCTCCTCCTAACCATCAGTCTTAACTCTTTACCCCAATTCACTGAAAAGCAAGAAACGCTGAACCTTTCATTTGTACAATAGAATGGAACAAATCCTGGTGTGCCCTCTATCAAAAGGACTTTCACCTCCTCCACCAACACAAGGTCCAGCTTCCCCAATCCCACTTTCTGGATCACAGCACTCAGATTAGACAACATGTTAGCATTGACCATAGTGTTTTGAACTGAAGAGCTGATGAGGAAAAAAAACAAAACCTTAAATCGAATCAACTTTTCAATTAACCTTTGTTTGGGGAAGGAAAAGCACCTCTTACAGAGACAGCAATAAAACACTTAGGATCTTGTCTCTTAAAGTGATCTTAAACCTTGGCTTTAGGATTTATTTCCAGTTTTATACTATAGTGTGGATAAATGGCTCAGTGTAGCATAGCTGTATTTTTACAACTCTTTTCCTTTAGCGTGGTGAATTGACCTGGAGGTAACCTTCTATCATTTGAGGTCCCCAAATAAACTTGCATTGTTCCGCTTTCAGAAGTTTTGTGTTTGTTTAGGTTTTCTCTGTGACATATTTTGTTAACCTGTGTAAAAAGGATTAAATTTCAATATGGTTGTAAAAATGCTATTTTTCTGTGAATTTAAGCACAATTACAGTTTTTTTCCTTCTAGTTTTATTAAGATATAATTGATGTACAGCACTGTATACATTTAAGGTGTACAGTATAATGATTTGACATCCTGTTTTTTAAAACTATGTTTTACCTCTAATTTCCCAAAGTGCAATAAAAATCTTGGAAGGAAAAACCTAGAATATAGCGTAAGGCAGACAGGTAAATGGTAGAGAGTGATTTCACATTTTAGGTACTGAAATGTTGTGGAATAATAAGTATATAATGAATTTCGCTTGGATGCCTTCTTATTCTTAGGCAGCCCTAGAAGCACCAAATACATCAAAATTCTAGTACTATGATAGATTTCTGTTTATAATGTTGAAAGGCATTACTGAATCATTTGCAAAGATATGACTGAAGTAATTGATTCTGTAGGCTCCAAGCTGCTGGGGATGCTGTTACTTGTTAATCCTTTTTTTGAGAATGGTTGGAGTCATAATGCTCCACACTGGTTTGTCTTAAGTAATATTATATTATAACACAGTTTAAATGGTGTCATTTAGATGAAGTGTGTGCTACTCTGCTCATTGTCTTAAACTAAATATTTAGGGTTGAAGAGACTTTGTTATAATTCCTTGTTTCATGGTAGTTTGCTCCTGTTCTTACGGTCTCTTGTTTATTGGGTTTTAAACTGCATTCTAAGTGCCATGGAGGAATTTGAATGATATATTAATGATAAGCATTCATATACTCACCAACTCTCATTTGCCTGGGTTTTATAATTGTGTAATGTGCTTTTCCTCTGAAATTAAAAAAAAAAAAAACAACTTATTTCTTGTTTATTTCTTTCATTAGTAAAGATTCTAAATTTGGAACATTTTAGCATGAAGTTAACTGAAAACTGCCAGATGAGTTTGTATTAGAGAGGAGAAAGGTAAATTATATGAATGAATATGACTAAGTTACATTAATTTCATCACTTTATAAAGGTGCCTTTAGAATTAATTTTTGCATTATAGAGACTTGTTATGTTTCTGTTAAGGTGACCACTTACACTTTGTACAGAGTTCATATATATAAATTGATGTTCTTGGGGTATTATTATGTGTCATTTGAATAAACTCTCATGAAGTTTTTCCCCCATTAATGGTGTGTGTGTGTTAGTTGCTCAGTCATGTCTCACTGTTTGTGATCCTGTGGACTGTAGCCCGCCAGGCTCCTCTGTCCATGGGATTTCCCAGGCAAGAATACTGCAGTGGGTAGCCATTTCCTTCTCCAGATTTATTATATAGTTTATATAAATTTGAAACATATTTCTTTTTGGCAAAGGATGGACTTATTGCTAATTTATCTTTTTATTCTGTTGGATACAGGCAAAACAAATTCTCATTTTGGCTGATCAGATGCCAACACATCTCTGAGCTTAAAGCTGAAATTAGAAATAATATAAATGGCCATTTTAACCTTGACTAGCCTGAAATAACTATCATTTTCTTTTTAAAGTAAGTGATTTTTCATACCTGGCAATTTAAGAGTCCAGTGTTAATACAATATTTCTAGTGAGAAAACTTTGCTATTAGGAGACTGAGGTAGTGTGAAATAGTGATGGTAAATGCTTCTGTCATAGTATTGTAGGTACTTGGACTGGTACAAACTTGATTCCCTTTTTTGCCCAAGTTTAGAAAGTGTTAAAATATTTCTCTTAAGATAAAATACCATTCTTTGTTTCCTGTAATAAGAAAACAGTCAAATTCACTAAAGTCTTCTCAACTATCTATGAGGAGCTCTCCTGCTTTTATTGAAATTCACAATGGTTGAATATGGTATGAAACCACTTAATGTATTGGACAAAAAAAGAAAAAATCAGTTTCATGATAAAATTCCCACATGTTAAAAGATGTAGACTTAAAAATTGTTTTTTGTTAGGGTTAGAAGTATATGTTATACAGCAAAGCAGATCAGGTGAATGTGTTACAGGAGACAAAAATTTCAAATGGCATCAGGTGTGAACTCACCCAGTCGTTTGAAGTGGGTAGAAAGCTAAAATTAATGTGTCTTTCTCTATGGAAAAAAATAATGTGAATCCCACTTTATATCAGAGAAGACTGATATCAGACTTTGAAGCTGGAATAGGCATATGTCTAAATTATATGTATGTACAATGCATTCTATTACTCTGAAGATGCTGAAATGGCAGTTTAATTCTTAAAAACAATAAAATGGATGCATAAATACTAAACAATTGTATCTATAAAAAAGAAAAATAAATATTAGTAAAAGGGAAACTTAAGGTCGAATAAATAGTAAAATAAAGCCCTAGTTAAAGTTGGACCCCTCCAAAATTGAACTGGAAAATCCTGAACAATGGTTAATGATGGATGAAACGTATTTAAAGCAAAGAGACAAGATAAAAACATGGACATTTCAGAGAACCTAAGTTGAATGCTGAGCAAAAATTCTGTGAGTTCTCATAAAATGGCCACCCCCTAATGTAGGGTAGTAATTCCTGATTCTGACAGCTGGAGAGAATCTCCTGGAGGATCAGCTAAAAATAGCGGCCTTTACCTTACTCCCACAGGATTCTGGTTCAGTAGTTCCCGGAATGGATGGGGCTTAGTAATATGTTCTTTCAGTAAGTATCCTAGGTGATTTGGAAGCTGCTGCCCGACAGATGTAGTCACTGGTCACTAGTATGTTCTCTCGGCCGCCAGGGCAACCATTGGAGGACAAGCTCAGCCCTCAGAGGCCTTTGCACTGCACTCCAGGCCAATTCCTTTCTCATGACAGCATACGACTGGACTCCTAGTGGATCCCCCAAACTCACGGCCTACCCTTCTTGCTTCATTCCCTCTATTGTAGCCACACAGGCTTTTCGTTGATCTTCAGACCCCCAAGCTGATTCTGCCTCTGCAGTTTGCACTCACGGTTTTCTTCTGCCAAGACCATCTTCAGATGGCTGACTTTCTCACTCATGTTCCTGTTGAAATTCCTTTGTTGCTACTCCACGGAAAACAGCACCCCTCCTCCCCCAGCTGTCTCTCCATACCTCCTCACCCCACTTTGTTTTTCTTCATGGCACTATCACTAATTATTATCTAATTAACTATTTTCTTATTTTTGTTTCCTCCATGAGAATATCATCTTCCAGAGAGGTGGGTCTTTGTCCTGGTCCATCAGAGACAGACAAAGAGTGATATATAATTGTAAAACAATTTGATCTTTGTTTCCTGGTTTTTTACATTTTATTTTGTCCCAGGTGAAAATTGGGGCCATCTCATGACTTTTCTCTGTACTCTTAGTTGATAGAAAGCCCTATGGTCAATAATTAAAATGTCCAGTCTAATGTGATGATCAGACTTTGGAACTGATTTGAGAGCCGGGCCTTTCCCCACTGTGGCTGGTGGGAAACTAACAGTTGGGGGAGAAAGTTGTGGTCAACTTCTTGCCTTATCCACATCTGCTTTCACTTCTTCTCCCCTATTTCACTAAGTAGAGGTCTTGGTCCTCCCTGGTTGAAGTGCAAAGGGATTGGCAAAGGAGAGGTGCTGCTGCTGCTGCTAAGTCGCTTCAGTCGTGTCCGACTCTGTGCGAACGGGCTCCCCCATCCCTGGGATTCTCCAGGCAAGAATACTGGAGTGGGTTGCCATTTCCTTCTCCAATGCATGAAAGTGAAAAGTGAAAGCGAAGCCGCTCAGTCGTGTCCGACTCTTAGCGACCCCATGGACTGCAGCCTACAAGGCTCCTCCATCCATGGGATTTTCCAGGCAAGAGTACTGGAGTGGGGTGCCATTGCCTTCTCCGAAGGAGAGGTGAGGGAAGTAGAAAAAACTCTTACTTGATTGGTACTAGATGAACCTGAGTTAGTGCTTTATGGGCGTGACTACAGGTTTTAAGAATTGATTCTTTCTTTCACAGGCACTTTCGTAGTTGATAAGAATGGCTCACGTTGCTCCGGATCTCTCCCTGTAGTTCCCTTGATGAAGGTGAGTGCATCTCTTTTCCAGTTAATTCTTATTTCTTCAGCCCCTGAGAATTGCTACAGCTTCTCTCCTGTGTTCATCCCTCCAGGTAGTCCCCCAGGACAGGACAGAAGTGCACCTCAGCACTGGCTCCCCCTAGGCAGGGGCAATGTCTGGCCCATGAGAGGTGCTTTCTCTTTCCTAGGAAACGTGGGCAGTGCTGGCTCGTCCCAGTCTTGCCAGCTCCCTCTTCCTCAGCTGTCAGAGAAGTTAGTCAGCCTGTCTCCTGCAGCTTAGATTTTCCAGACAACAGTCTAGAGTGTCCTTAATGCTTCAGAGAACACATATGTTGCTATCCCAAGGGTGTCATTAAAGTGTCTCTCTCCTGGGAGGTGATGTAGGAGGCATCTTTCATCCCTCCTTGCAAGCGGAGAGGAGGGGGTGGCACTTAGAGCAGAGCAAAAGCCTGCACCAAACTATGTTCTGATTGGTCAGTGCCTGGGCCATTAGTGTTTGTTAAATGTTTTATTATTACTCTGGATCCAGATATTCTTGATTTTCAAATGGCTCAGGAACCACAGTTTGGAAAAGGCAGCATGTTGTATTGTGTCTGCAAAACTAAGGAAGGTGAAGAAGTAGGTAATTAATTAGACAATTTAGGAAAAGATGCCTTAGGAATTGGAATTTTCCTGGCATAGTTTTTTTCTGAGTCATTCTGAAAAGTGCCAGGTTTTGGCACATCTCATAATTCCAACAGCATTATGTTGAATAAAATAATACATTTTTTCTTTAAAACATAGTCAATGGATATATTTCATTTCCAAGAGGAAGAACTCAATTATGTTTTAAGCATCTTTCAAGGTCAGACCCAGTAAAAATGTGATATAAATGGACTTCCTATTTGGCTAGGAAAAGTGGAGATAAAGAACCCTTTTTCAAACTCTGGTGAGTGAAACTTATTTTTTTTTCCAGCATGTCAGCATGGAAAGAGATGGATTGCTTAATTCATTGACCATCACTTGCTGTGTTTTAACTTTTTTCTCTAATATTCAACTTGGATTTTATGTTTGGTTTATGCATGCTGTAGATTGATTGCAAAACTGGTTTCACTTCTACACTGCTTTCTATACATACATCCTTTCCATGTTTCCTCACAGTTCATCTCATCAAGAGATTGAGTCAATTTTCTCGTCTCCTTGATTATGGGATGGCCTTGTGTTTACTCTGGCCAGCAGAATATGGTAGAAGTGGCAGTTCTGATCCTAGAGACCTTGTATCCTTCTACTGTCTCTCAGAGCTCTGTCACCATGAGAACAAACTTGGCTTACTGCTGGAAGAGGAGAGAACACGTTAAGGAGAGCTGATTTTTCCCATTCAGAGCCGTGGTAGACCACCCTAAAGTCAGCCAGGCTCAAAACATGAGTGAGTCACCCAGATTAGCAGAGCTACCAACCTAGCCCACATTTGACTGCAGACCCATTCAGGAGCTCATCTAAGAGCAGAGGAACCATCCAGATTACCTGCAGTTTTGCCAGCAATAATATAAATGGCTATTGTTTTAAGTCTCAGTTTTGGGATACTTTGTTGCACAGTGATAGCTAACTGGCCATTTTTGCCCTCACTTTCCCACTGTGGTCAGAGAATTACCATCCAGTTTGACAAGTAAAATTTGCTCTCATGTAAGGTATTTTTGCTTCCCTGGTGTCTCAGTGGTAGAGTCTGCCTGCCAATGCAGGAGACACAGGAGATGTGGGTTCGATCCCTGGGTCAGGAAGATCCCCTGGGGGAGGAAATGGCAACCCACTCCAGTATTCTTGCCTGGGAAATCCCATGGACAGGGGAGCCTGGCGGCTACATTCCATGGGGTCACAAAAGAGTCAGACATGACTTAGTGACTAAACAATAGCAGAGGTATTTTTTAAAACATGAATTACAAATATCTGATGTTAAGACATAGGGAGAGTTCACTTTTGGAAGGGTTTAATATGCTAAATTCTTTCTTCAGGTTTTGTCATCTTCACAATTCATCTCCTAGTTTTCTCATTAATATCCAAGTTATAAGGATGATTAACCTTTAATAAGCTGTGTGATAACATTGAACAAATTGTGGAGGATTTAGCTTAAGCAGATATTACATATACTGCTGGTGTGACTAAGGACTGTATGCCAAGTCTTGTGCTTGTCAGCATGAATCTTGATTCCAGATTTTCTCTCCTGAATTGGTGTCTTGGGATCTTCTGTCGTGGGAACTATGTGTCAACAGCTGAGCCATGGTGGCTGCTCTTACCTTGATGATTTTGCTCTGCTTTATGGCCAACAGCTCTGTATTCAGGGAATATAGAGAGTCCTAGTCACCAGGGTCCATATCCTTTATCTTTGCATCTCAGGAGGCTCAAGTTAGCATGGGCTTCCTTGGAGAAAACTCTTCCTTTTAACCCCATCCTTTCATGATTCTCAACAATCTGAAGTGGTTTTTTATTTATTTCTCTAATTTTACTGTTTAAAAAAGTTTTTTGGCTGTTCTGGGTCTTTGTTGGTATGTGAGGGCTTTTCTTTAGTTGCGACAAGCAGGAGCTGCTCTCCAGTTGCGGTGCTCAGACTTCTCATTGTGGTAGCTTCTCCTGTTACAGAGTATGGGCTCTAGAGTGTGAGCTTAATATTTGTGGCTCCCGGGGTTAGTTGCTCTGCAGCATGTGGGATCCTCTCGGATCAGGGATCAAACTCGTGTCTCCTGTATTGACAGACGGATTCTTAATACCATAGAGCCACCAGGGAAGCCTGGCTTTTTATTTCTATTTTTAAATTTTACTATATTATGTTTTTAGATTTTTATTTTCACGTGGACCATTTGTTTTTGTAGTCTTTATCGAATTTTATTACAATATTGCTACTGTTTTATGTTTTGGCGTTTTGGCCATGAGGCATGTGGAATCTTAGTTCCCTGATCAGTGATCGAACCCACAACTCCTGCAATGGAAGGTGAAGTCTTTACCACTGAACCTCCGGGGAAGTCTCTGAAGTGGCTTTTAAAATTGATGTCCTAAAACTTTCTTTTCTCTGTTCAGTCCAGACTACCCCCCGACCACTGCCGTAAGTTGCAGTCACATGAGAGCTAGCTATTAGCCCTCAGCTCTGCATAAGCCCAGATGTCTGTCACCAAGACTGACATCACTTTGGATACCACTTGGCTGCATTTTAGACAGTGAGAGGCTCTTGAACAAACATCTGTTTTAGGGACAGATGTCTGCATAATCTTGGGTTTTCAGTTTCGAATATACTTAAAAATGTATTTTAAAAATACATTTATTTTTTTTATTAGGGAAAAAGAAAGCATTAGTCACTCAGTTGTATCCACCTCTTTGCAACCGTATGGACTGTAGCCCATCAGTCTCCTCTGTCCATGGGATTCTCCAGGCAAGAGTACTGGAGTGGGTTGCCATTTCCTTCTCCAGGGGATCTTCCCAACCCAGGGATCAAACCCAGTCTCCCACATTGCAGGCAGATTCTTTACCATCTGAGCCATGAGGGAAGGATAGTTTATTAGGGAAACTAGCCTTATTTTTTTTTAATGTTTTAATTTAAAAAGCGATACATACTCATTATTTAATAGTTATACAACATAGGAAATGATAAATAAAAATAAGAATTATCTGTAGTTCTATAGGTGATTTTTTGTATGTATTCCATATGTATTTATGTGGCATTTTGTTAGAAATGTTTTGTTTCCACTTTTTCTCTCTTCTATTAATCATTCACATTAAATTTGTTAGCATCAACTTTGTTTTATCTTTTAAAACCACATGAGTTATTTGCATTTTAACATAACATAATTTGATATGTTTTAGTGCTTAATATACATACATTACTTAGGTTCTTAATGTAATATATATCTATGGTTGCTTAAAACTGAAAACATTAACTCTCATTTACTCCACACTGCCTATGTTTTACTGACATCACCAAATCTGGTTCTCTCTTGAGGGTAAAGACAGAATGTATACATCAGTCCATATGTATCTGTAGAGGGGAAGGAGCAGAGTAGCAGTCTACTCCAGAACAGGTGCTTTGAGAAAGAGCACCTACTTCAGACAATATAATCATCCTTCAGTTCAGTTCAGTCACTCAGTCGTGTCCGACTCTTTGCGACCCCATGAATTCCAGCACGCCAGGCCTCCCTGTCCATCACCAACTCCTGGAGTTCACTCAGACTCACGTCCATCGAGTCAGTGATGCCATCCAGCCATCTCATCCTCTGTCGTCCCCTTCTCCTCCTGCCCCCAATCCCTCCCAGCATCAGAGTCTTTTCCATTGAGTCAACTCTTTGCATGAGGTGGCCAAAGTACTGGAGTTTCAGCTTCAGCATCATTCCCTCCAAAGAAATCCCAGGGCTGATCTTCAGAATGGACTGGTTGGATCTCCTTGCAGTCCAAGAGACTCTCAAGAGTCTTCTCCAACACCACAGTTCAAAAGCATCAATTCTTCGGCACTCAGCTTTCTTCACAGTCCAACTCTCACATCCATACATGACCACTGGAAAAACCATAGCCTTGACTAGATGGACCTTTGATTAGGTGTATTTTATCACAAGTAAATGATTTTAACTTGGTGTCCATTCCTATTCTCTTTTTTTCTTTCCCAGCACTGTTGACTCTGAGATGGGCTGACCATGCACTAGGCCAAGGAGGAGAGACAGGGTGCCACACGCTGTTCTAAGAAAAGTAGCTGAAGAAAATAAAGCTACTTTTGCTACTTTTAAAAAGTCTGTGAGTCTATAATTTCATATAAGTAAGCATTTTGATTTACTTTGCCCATTAAGTTTTACTTTGTGCTTTGAAATATTAGCAACTCATAGCTGTTCACAACTGTTATCTGGCTTACTTCCCCCTTGGGTATAATCCAGGCACCTCAGCCCCCCAGGCATTCATCCCTGCATGGTCACCTCCACCCAGCAGACTCCTTGTGGAGTGTTTCCTCTCTTGGTGAATGGTTCCCTTAGCCAACTCAGCATATAGCCCGGAGCGCTAATGATCATCCTCTAGTCCTCCACGGCTCCTCTCTCACTTGCTCGTATTCCATTGGTAACCATGGTCTGTAGATGCTACTTTTATGCTTCTCTTGCAGCTATGCCATCACATCCATCACCTGTACCATAGTGCACACATTCGTCGCTTCTCTGAGGACTGCTGGAAGTTCCTTCTTAACGCTTCCCCTGCTTCTGGTCTCACCATCAGCCTTGCTCATCCAGAACAGCTGCCAAGGATGCCCTTTAACATGTAAGTCTGTTTATGGACACTAACATACAGCTCTAAAATTTGGGATAAAGTCAAATTCCTTTGCATAGCACAGAAAGGCCTTTGTATCTGACTTGTCTCCCTTTCTGGCCTCATTTCCCACCACTTATCCATGGTTTCTCCAGTTGTAAAAAAAGAGAAGTTCCCTCCTGCATGTCTTCTCATACACATTTCTCTCTGCCAGATATTTCTTTACTTATTTTCTCCCCATCCACTTTTCCTTGTCATTTCTGTTTTAAATTACATTCTTCAAGCTTCAACAGAAACATCACTTCTTTCTAAAACCTTTCTCCAACCAAGTGCATGATTTTGATATTTCTACACTGTGATTACTGTACCTTTTGTACGATTACATCATCTTATCACACTGTATTTTGTTTGTTTACATGCTTTTCTAGTCCACTAGACTAGTGGGTCTCAAAGTGTGATCCTCTGATCAGTAGCATCAGCTTTGCTTTGGAGTTTGTTAGAAATGCAAATTTTCAGTCATCACCCCAGATCAGAAACTCCAGGGGTGAGCCCAGCAATCTGTGTTGGGGGCAAATCATTTAATATCTTATGATAGGGGAAGACTGGCTGGCCATGGTAGTATGCTGAGAAACATGGGAATTATTTAGAAGATGCATGACTACTGACAAATACTGTCTTCCATGCCAGCTTTTCTTAAAGTGACTGGCAGCCTCAAGGAAGTCCAGAGTGCCACAAAGCATCTCAACACTTGTTTTAATTTGTGGCTATAACAAACTACCACAAATTTTTTGGCTTTAAACTAAAAAGTCTGAATTCCTGCTGGAGGCAACAGGGAAGAATCCATTTCCTCAGTTTTTCTAGATTTCAAAGCTACATGCATCCCTTGGCTTGTAACCTCTTCCTCCATCTTCAAAGCTAGAAATGGCTGACTGAATCTTCCTGATGATGCCATCTCTCTGCTTCGGATTTTCTGCCTTCCACTTTTCTATTTAAGGACCTGTGTGATTATGTTGGGCTCAGCTGCATAATTCAAGCCGATCTCCTTGTTGTCAGGTCAGCTGATTAACAACCTTAATTCCATCTTGCTATGTAACATAACATATTCAGAGATTCTAGAGGTCAGGAAATGGACATTTTGGGGGTGGAGGCATTATTCTGCCTACCGTGATATTTGTGCTTGATTTTTCGAGATTTAAGTAAAATCAATATTGCCTTCTACATTAATGTGGGCTCTTTGGAGAAATCTAGGATGTCCTTTTTTCACTGTCATTTCTTGTAAAGAAAGTGGTTTTGAACATTCTGTGATGTTTTAGAACATTTTTTGAAGAGAACCCCCTCCCCACCATGGTTTATAGTTGTAAAATATGAACTCCACTCAAGATTAACTAGAAAAACATGCCCCAGATGGCAACTAGAGACCATGTGATCTATGAATGTCAGTGTATCAATATGTTAAAAAATAAATCAGATTCAAATATTTTAAAAAGAAGAGTAATGGGTTACAAAATAATCTATCTTTGAAGAAGGGGCAGGCAAATGCTTTTTAACATTTTTCTCAAGAGCCTGCTTTTAGGTCAAATTTGCCAAATCTTTTTCTTTTCCCATCTGAAGATAGATAGGTCTACAGAACCCCTGCAGACACAGTGTAGGCGGCTCTGTCTTCCAGGGACTTGGCAGAAGGTATTATAGGACTCATTTATACTGCAGAATAGTTATAACCTTCATGTCTTTCACTTGGACAGATCTGTGCACTAGCAAATAGTGATAGAAATGGGGCCCTAGAAATGCATGTGATGGAGGGTGTGAATTTTCAATATTGAACTTTGATAAGTTACTATTTGGAAACTGAGACTACTTTTCAAATATATCACCTCTGACATAAGGGCAGCACCAGTTCGGCATGGGCCAGTTTGGACCAGCATTGGGCAGTACAGAAATATATTTGTGGACAGTGCTCCAGTAACATGGTGAGAGAGGACTGTATTGCAGAAGCAAATGGGAAGGAAGGAAGTAGTGAAGTTGCTCAGTCGTGTCCAACTCTTTGAGACTCTGTGGACTGTAGCCTACCAGGCTCCTCTGTCCATGGGATTCTCCAGGCAAGAATACTGGAATGGGTTGCCATTTCCTTCTCCAGGGGATCTTCCCCACCCAGGGATCAAACTCAGGTCTCCCGCGTTGTAGGCAGATGCTTTACCCTCTGAGCCACCAGGAAAGCCCATCCTAGTGAGAAAGGATTGGCAGTTAAACCAGAATCCCTTTGAACCTCTGTGTGACTATTCACATCCAATAGTTATAGTTGTTTACTTATATAATATGATTAACTATTAACCAAGCTAAGTTTATCCTGTACTGTGAATTCAATACTTAATTTTTAACATCTTAGCAAATCCCGAATTGAAACCTCCTCCCCAATACTGTTACAAGAACAATGTGTACTAGGTAGGACCCACCTGATGTTTCTAGTTACCACCCTACATGAAAATGGAAAGGCCTGGGAAACAGCACCGTAAGCCATTGAAATCATCCAGAACAAAATTTCCTTCAGTTTAAGTATGGTGGACATACCAAGGGTTGTGGTTCTTTAATCAACAGAAGAGAAGTTGTAAGAAAATTACTGGGCAATCTAAATATGAAGCCACCATTTTTTTGCTCATATGTCTTTTATTTTAGGACAGTATGTTGTTTTGTTCTGATCTTGGATAATATTTTGGCTTTGCTTTGCATGTATTGTTAGGACCACACGCAATCAGCCAGACCATTAGAATTGCAAACATTTAGGAGCCATAGTTACGGATTGACTCCAGAAGTGGAATGCATCTATAGTAACGTACCCAACAACTACCTGACCACCTAAGAGCTGTTGCCTGGAGTTATACCCTTGGGACACCTGATTATTCAGGAACATGGACCAGGGGAGTGGTAGAGGAGGACACGGATACTCCACATTCCTGTTGTCCTTTTATCAAGGGGATTGGTAGGATGTGTTGTGTCTTTCAACAGACTGGCTTTCATCCCCTTTTTTTCATGACTCTGCCTTAGAGAAGTTCACACTTTTAAGAAATGACTTTGTTCCCTCCCAGGCTCCAAATGGAAACTTTTCAAGGCCATATTTGCTATGAGGATATTTATCATGGAAGTTAAGTAACTTACACTTTAATTCAAGTGTCCTCTCGGCATTGAGAATAGGTTATTTTCTCTAGGAGGCCTGGGCAGTTTCCTGTTTTAAAGAAATTGAAAAGAAATATATTGCTTTCAGCAGCCCCAAAATCAATAGAGTTTCAAATATAGATGGCCCCAAGTTTCTTGTGCTTCTTAGGAGGGCTGAAGGATGGTGCTGACCCAAAGCCCTGAGTGATCATAATACTTAGACGGAAGCCACTGTGCTGTGGAGTATGAATGATTGTGGCACATGTCTCGCCATTCCAGACTCAGGTGATCAACCCTCATACACACCACGATGTTGATGGCCTCCCATCCAACCATCTTTAGAAACTTCCTTACAGGATATATTTAGGATGAGACCATTTAAACATTAAGACATATTCCTTTTTCTTTTCCTTAGGAAAAAAACAAAATAGAGCCTCAGGACATTGCCAATCAGTGCTGTTTTGAATAGAATGACATGTATGATAAATAAATCTAGCCATAAGCTATTAAGTCCTTGATAGCAGGGTACCACGTTTTTTTTTTTTTTTTTTAATCTTCCTATCTCCCTCAGCATCTAGTGGTGGCTTATACAGAAAACTAGCTCAATATATGTCTGTTAAATAAGTGAATCACGATACTGGATGCTTGGGGCTGGTGCACTGGGATGACCCAGAGGGATGGAATGGGGAGGGAGGAGGGAGGAGGGTTCAGGATGGGGAACACATGTATACCTGTGGCGGATTCATTTTGATATTTGGCAAAACTAATACAATTATGTAAAGTTTTAAAAAAAATAAATAAATAAGTGAATCAAAATTTTTATATACCAGTGCTACAAAAAATGTCAACTTGTTTTTGGACTTAACATGTAGATGTTTCATGCTGGGAGAAGGACCTTGGTTCTTTTGTATAGTTTCTTTTTCTCTGCTGCAATTGCTTTTTATGTCGTTGAATTCTCTGAGCATATTTATTTAAAGTGTTTGTCTGGGAACTCTAACATCCTCCCTTGTTATTCTCTTTCTATTTATTTTTTCCTGCTGCTTTTAATTCCTGTTGCCTTGTCTCTGGCCTATCTACTTTTGTTTGCATTTTAGACATTGTATTTGAAAAATTGTTTGTAGAAATAATTTGATGCCCAAGATGATGCTCTTTTCTTCCAGAGAAGATTCCCACTTGTTTCTGCCAGATGCCCAGAGGTACTAGCAGTTTTGATCACCTCTGTCCAATTTCAGGGCTTGAGGGGATTAAAGATAACCTGCAGTTCCCAACATAGCCCATGTACTTTCAGGTCACACGAATTTTAGGGTGCAGACCTTTGAAGACCCAACCCTAAGTAGGGACCAATAACTGATTCCCCCCTGCCTGCCCTGACTTTCTTGGTGGCTCCCAGATACCAATGTCTGTTCCTTTATTTCCACTAGGTTGACTGAATTCTTACTTAGCTCTCAGCCCCAACTCGTTCCCTCTAGGACCATCAAACAGTCCCAGGAAAAGAGACTCTGCCCACAGGTTTCATTTCTCAGGGTATCCATTCTCCCCTGGATCCTGTCCAGGTAACACTTCTCTACTTTGTTAACATTATGAGGCCTTTGGGCAGATTGAAAAAATCTTTTGTTATATTTTTCTAGTGGTTCTTAGTGGGAGAGTGTATCCAGATTACCTGATCTGTTATTATCAGAAGCAGAAGTCCATCCATCTTATTTTTGCTTATTTTTATATCTTTAAAAAATCCTTTACTTTTTGGTAATTTTATTTTATTTTATTTTTGTGACTGTTCTGATAATTAGAAATGAAATGTTTATATATTTGTTTCAGTGTCTAGCTTTTTAAAAAAAATTATTTATTTCTTTATTTTTGGCTATGCTGGGTCTTTGTTGCTGTGCACAGGCTTTCTCTAGTTGCAGCAAGCAGGAGCTACTCTCTAGTTATGGTGCATAGGCTTCTCATTGCAGTGGCTTCTTTTGTTGTGGAGCATGGGCTCTAGAACATGTGGACTTCAGTAGTTGTAGGACAAGGGCTCAGTAGTCATGACTCCCAGGCTCTAGAGCACAGGCTCAATACTTGTGGCATACGGCTTAGTTGCCCTGCAGCAAGTAGGGAAGATGGGGTCTTCCCAGACCAAGGATCCAACTCGTATCTCCTGCATTGGCAAGTGGATTCTGTACCACTGGACAAACAGGGAATCCCTGGTGGTTAGCTTTATAATGTCATTAATGCTTTTATTCCTCTCTTTTTCTAGAAACTATCTATTAATCTTTTAAACTATCTATTAATAATAGATAATAATAATAGATAATAATCTATTAAACTATCTATTAATCTTTAAGAAATGATACAATTAGTATACTTTCTTTTCACCTCACTCTATGACTTGATTTGAGTTGATTGTATCATACTTACTAGTATTTATCATCATACTGTTAAATGTATTTCTGTTATTTAAATTTTCAGTTTAAAACAGTAGCATTTGGTATAAAGCTATTAAAAAGGTCAAAATAGGGAAATCTCTGGTGACCCAGTGGTTAGGGCTCTGTGCCTCCACTGCAGGGATGCAGGTTTGATCCCTGATTGGGAAACTAAGATCTCAAATGCAGCACAGCACAGCACAGCCAAAAAAAAAAGGAGATGGCAGAATATAAGTAATGTGTATATCAGTTCAGTTCAGTTCAGTTGCTCAGTTGTGTCCGACTCTTTGCGACCATATGAATCGCAGCACGCCAGGCCTCCCTATCCATTACCAAATCCCAGAGGTCACTCAAACTCATGTCCATCCAGTCGGTGATGCCATCCAGCCATCTCATCCTCTGTCATCCCCTTCTCCTCCTGCCCCCAATCCCTCCCAGCATCAGGGTCTTTTCCAATGAGTCAACTTTTCACATGAGGTGGCCAAAGTATTGGAGTTTCAGCTTCAGCATCCATCCTTCCAATGAACACCCAGGACTGATCTCCTTTAGGATGGACTGGTTGGATCTCCTTGCAGTCCAAGAGACTCTCAAGAGTCTTCTCCAACACCACAGTTCAAACGCATCAATTCTTCGGGACTCAGCTTTCCTCACAGTCCAACTCTCACATCCATACATGCTGCTGCTGCTAAGTTGCTTCAGTCCTGCCTGACTCTGTGCAACCCCATAGATGGCAGCCCACCAGGCTCCCCCGTCCCTGGGATTCTCCAGGCAAGAACACTGGAGTGGGTTGCCATTTCCTTCTCCAATGCATGAAAGTGAAAAGTGAAATTGAAGTCGCTCAGTCATGTCTGACTCTTAGCGACCCCATGGACTGCAGCCCACCAGGGTCCTCCATCCATGGGATTTTCCAGGCAAGAGTACTGGAGTAGGGTGCCATTGCCTTCTCTGCATCCATACATGACCACTGGAAAAACCATAGCCTTGACTAGACGGATCTTTGTTGGCAAGGTAATATCTCTGCTTTTCAATATGCTATCTAGCTTGGTCATAACTTTCCTTCCAAGGAGTAAGCGCCTTTTAATTTCATGGCTACAATCACCATCTGCAGTGATTTTGGAGCCCCCCAAAAAATAAAGTCTGACACTGTTTCCACTGTTTCCCCATCTATTTCACATGAAGTGATGGGACCAGATGCCATGATCTTAGTTTTCTGAATGTTGAGCTCTAAGCCAACTTTTTCACTCTCATCAAGAGGCTTTTTAGTTCTTCTTCACTTTCTGCCATAAGGGTGGTGTCATCTGCATATCTGAGGTTATTGATATTTCTCCCAGCAATCTTGATTCCAGCTTGTGCTTCTTCCCGCCCAGCATTTCTCATGATGTACTCTGCATATAAGTTAAATAAGCAGGGTGACAGTATACAGCCTTGACATACTCCTTTTCCTATTTGGAACCAGTTTGTTGTTCCATGTCCAGTTCTAACTGTTGCTTCCTGACCTGCATACAGGTTTCTCAAGAGGCAGGTCAGGTGGTCTGGTATTCCCATCTCTTTCAGCATTTTCCACAGTTTATTGTGATCCACACAGTCAAAGGCTTTGGCATAGTCAGTAAAGCAGAAATAGAGGTTTTTCTGGAACTTTCTTGGTTTTTCGATGATCCAGTGGATGTTGGCAATTTGAGCTCTGGCTCCTCTGCCTTTTCTAAAACTAGCTTGTACATCTGGAAGTTCATGGCTCACATATTGCTGAAGTCTGGCTTGGAGAATTTTGAGCATTACTTTACTAGCGTGTGAGATGAGTGCAATTGTGCGGTAGTTTGAGCATTCTTTCGCATTGCCTTTCTTTGGGATTGGAATGAAAACTGACCTTTTCCAGTCCTGTGGCCACTGCTGAGTTTTCCAAATTTGCTGGCATATTGAGTGCAGCACTTTCACAGCATCATCTTTCAGGATTTGAAATAGCTCAGCTGGAATTCCATCACCTCCACTAGCTTTGTTCGTAGTGATGCTTCCTAAGGCCCACTTGACTTCACATTCCAGGATGTCTTGCTCTAGGTCAGTGATCACACCATAGTGATTATCTGTGTCGTGAAACTCTTTTTTGTACAGTTCTTCTGTGTATTCTTGCCACCTTTTCTTAATATCTTCTGCTTCTGTTAGGTCCATACCATTTCTGTCCTTTATCGAGCTCATCTTTGCATGAAATGTTCCCTTGATATCTCTAATTTTCTTGAAGAGATCCCTAGTCTTTCCCATTCTGTTGTTTTCCTCTATTTCTTTGCATTGATCGCTGAGGAAGGCTTTTTATCTCTCCTTGCTATTCTTTGGAACTCTGCATCCAGATGCTTATATCTTCCCTTTTCTCCTTTGCTTTTCACTTCTCTTCTTTTCACAGCTATTTGTAAGGCCTCCTCAGACACCCCTTTTGCTTTTTTTGCATTTCTTTTCCACGGGGAAAGTCTTGATCCCTGTCTCCTGTACAATTTTCATGAACCTCTGTCCATAGTTCATCAGGCACTCTTTCTATCAGATCTAGTCCCTTAAATCTATTTCTCACTTCCACTGTATAATCATAAGGGATTTGATTTAGGTCATACCTGAATGGTCTAGTGGTTTTCCCCACTTTCTTCAACTTAAGTCTGAATTTGGCAATAAGGAGTTCATGATCTGAGCCACAGACAGCTCCCGGTCTTGTTTTTGCTGAGTGTATAGAGCTTCTCCATCTTTGGCTGCAAAGAATATAATCAGTCTGATTTCGGTGTTGACCATCTGGTGATGTCCATGTGTAGAGTCTTCTCTTGTGTTGTTGGAAGAGGGTGTTTGCTATGACCAGTGTGTTCTCTTGGCAAAACTCTGTTAGCCTTTGCCCTGCTTCATTCCGTACTCCAAGGCCAAATTTGCCTGTTACTCCAGGTATTTCTTGACTTTCTACTTTTGCATTCCAGTCCCCTATAAGGAAAAGGACATCTTTTTTGGGTGTTAGTTCTAAAAGGTCTTGTAGGTCTTCATAGGACCGTTCAACTTCAGCTTTTTCAGCATTACTGGTTGGGGCATAAGCTTGGATTATGATGATATTGAATGGTTTGCCTTGGAAATGAATAGAGATCATTCTGTCATTTTTGAGATTGCATCCAAGTACTGCATTTCGGATTCTTTTGTTGACTCTGATGGCTACTCCATTTCTTCTAAGGGATTCTTGCCCGCAGTAGTAGATATAATGGTCATCTGAGTTAAATTCACCCATTCCAGTCCATTTTAGTTCGCTGATTCCTAGAATGTCAACGTTCACTCTTGCCATCTCGTGTTTGACCACTTCCAATTTGCCTTGATTCATGGACCTAACATTGCAATATTGCTCTTTACGGCATCAGACCTTGCTTCTATCACCAGTCACATCCACAACTGGGTATTACTTTTGCTTTGGCTCCATCCCTTCATTCTTTCTGGAGTTATTCTCCACTGATCTCCAGTAGCATATGTATATTAGAGTGAAATAAAAAGAATAGTTTGGGAAAATGCTTTAAAGTAAAATATTACTTAAATGGCCTAATACATTTAATTCTCATAATATGATAATAGATCTATCTACTTCTGCTTTTAGTTCTGTCAATTTTTAGTTGACATATTTTGAAGCTGTGTTTTGGGTTCATATGGCTATAGACTTTTAATATGTTCCTGGTTCTTTAAACCCTTTCTTCCTTTATTGTAAAAAATATTTTTCTTAATCTCAAATATTGCTTTTTGCTTTAAAATCTATCTTTCTGTTATTAGTATGGCAGAACTAACTTTCTTTTTTTTTTTAATAAACTTTCTTTTGGTTATTGTATGCATAGTATATCTTTTTAAAATAATTCTAATTTCAAACTTTATATGTCCTTATATTCAGTATGTTCCTCTTATAGGCATATACTTGATATTTGATTTTTTTTTTCCTCTAAGACCAATTACATTGAATACAATTGCTGAAATGTTTGAATTTATATTCTCCCATATTATTATATGGTTTCTAATTGATCTACCTGTTCTATGATCCTTTTTCTCTTTCTTAATTTCCTTCAGGCAATCAGTATTTTTCTGTCACTCAGTTTCTCCCCTTGATTATCTTGTTAGTTACATATCTTTTTGCTATTCTTGTAATGGTTTCTCTAGAGACTATGGCATGCTTTGATTTATTAGTTTAACATAAGTTTTTACTTCTACTTCTCTGACAATGCTAGATCTTAGAGGAATTGAACTTTATCTCTCCCTTTTCTGCCTTTTGAGATATCACTGTCATGTAATTTAATTATACATTTTAAACTCCACAAGAAAATCTTTCTGTCATTTTGTATATTTAGTAATCATTTATTTGCCTTCATATTTACCTCTTTGTTGTTCTTCATTCCTTTCTGTGTTTCCATGTTTCTCTCTGAGGTTATTTTCTTCCTTTCAGAAAAAGTATTTTTAGTATTCTCATACTGCAGGCCTGCTGGTGATGAATTCTCTCAGTGTTTGCTCTAAGACATCTTTATTTCACTTACATTTTTTGAGGAATATTTTACTGCATATAGAGTTCTGGGTTGGCAGTTATTTCCTTTCACTACTTTAAAAATGTCACTTCCATTGCCTTCTGGGTTCCATCACTTCTTTAAAGAAGCTAGCTATAGATCTTAATGTTTTACCTTAACCTCTGATTTTAAGGTTTTCTCTTTATCTTTGATTTTTACAAGTTTTTCTATTATGTGCCTAGCTTTGTTTTTTTCTTAGTGTTTCTCTTCTCTGGGGTATATGAAGTTTCTTGAATCTGTGGGTTGGTGCTTTTCAGCAATTGGGAAAATTCTGAGACATTACCTTTTCAAATATTGTTTCTGCCCCATTCTGTCTTTCCTTTTCTCTGCAACTGTGTGTTAGCTATTTTACTTTTTCCATACGTGTCTTATATTCCTTTTAGTGTTTTCTGTTCTTTTCTTCTTTCTGTGTTTCAGTTTATATATTTTCTATTGACTTGTCCTCCAATTTATGAATCCTCTTTTTTGCTATGTCTTAACTCTTGCTAAATGCAATTATTTAGTTCTTAATTTCAAATACTGTATTTTTAAGCTTTAGGATTTCCATTTGATTCCTTTTTAGAGGTGCCATTTCTCTGAGGATATTTTGCATCTTTTCATCTGTTCTGTCTCTTTTCTGCTTTTTTTCTGAAAGATACTAATCTTAGATGTGTCAGAGTTCTTGCTTGAGAATTCTAAAATCTGGATAATCTGTGGGTGTCAATGAATATTATCCATTTCCCTCTTGATTTGGGGTGTCTTCTGATAGTGTTTGATTAAATGTCAGATATTTTATGACAAGTTGTAAAGGGATTAGATGATGTCATTTTCCCCCAGAGAGGTTTTATCTTTTTCTCTTCTAGGCAGATGGGAGTGGGCTGGAGTGGGAACTGATTATCTTAATTTAATCGGATAAAAAGATCCCAGATTGGGTTGCCTTTTCTCAAGTGTCTACCAGTTGTTTGCTTCATGCCCCTCCAGTATAGTCCCCCCAAGGGTTCTAACTGAGAACCAGAAGTATTCTTTACGGCGCCTCTTCTGTCTTTGATACCAGGCTCTTAGTTTTCTCCTCATAAAAAAAAACTGTGTTGAGACCCTGAGGAGACAGAAAAAAAAAACAAACAAACTGTGAAGTACAGTTGCTTTTTAGAGGGTTTTTGCTTGGCTTCTTGACTCCTGTCTTGTACTTCTTCAAAATTCAGCAGATATTTTGAGGGGAAAATTGGGGAAGTGTGTGACTTAGATCTCTGTCCCTTCCTTCTCGTTGGGATCCTAGGCCATCAAAACTCTGATTGTTTCTCTGCCTTTTAGTAGAAGTCGTTTCTCTGGGAAAAGCCTATATTCTCAGACTATTGTCCCTTGGCTAGAATTGCCAGTTGCCTTCAAATCAGCAGATGCAGAATACCAACTCAGTTCTCTGCAGCTTCCCCTTTTTAGAATTTTGTTTACCTTAGCATCTCTGATGCTTTCAAACAGAACTTCCCCTTCCTTCCTCCCTCCATTCCTCTCTCTTTCCTTCCTTCCTTTCATTTCTTTCTCTTAAAAAAAACTTATGTATTCATTTTTCCAACAAATATTTGATGAGACATTAGTACAATACACAGCAGAGACAAAGATGAAAAACAAAATCCTTGCTCTCTCAAAGCTCAGTCCTTTGCTCACACTCCTTTATGTGTATTTTTTTTCATAATCCTAGGCCTCTAAGCCCCATTGGAGATAACTGCAATTCTACCTAGTTGTAACATTATGACACATTATGCTTGTCAGTCTCAGCTATGTCCTTCTTACTCTAAGCGTTCTTTGCTTTCTACTGTGCACTCACTTTCCCATCTCACTGCTGTGTTTCTAAACATTTGTTTCTCTCCTTGAATCTTCTGCCCAACTCTGCCACTCACATTGTTAGCAGATAACCTCAGCTTCTATGCCCTGAGGGGGAAAAAATCAGAACTGAGCTTTCTAAACTTCTTCTCCTCCTCCAGAAAACTTACCTGTAGTGTCATCCATACTACAGAGGGAGAGTGCTTCAGTTTTTATATTTGATACTCAGGGAGAGCCTTGGCTAAATAAGTGCTAAAGGTAGGGTTGCCAGATTTAACAAAATAACAGAGTGTCCAGTTAAATTTGAATTCCAGATAAACAATGAATAATTTTTTAGTATAGTGTGTCTTATGCAGTACTGCAAATTATTCATTGTTTATCCATAATTAAAAATGTTACTGGTCAGCCTGAACTTTTATGTGGCAACCCTATGAAGGAACTATGGTGATAAACCATGCACATATCTGGAGGAAGAGGTTTCAGGCAGAGAGAATGTCTTTGGGATATTAATTTGATGTCTGTTATTGTCTTGGGTGCTGGAAATATAAAAAAATCATTAAGACAGTGTTTTGCCTCTGGACCAGTCTAGCTGTGTCACTTCTTGTTCCCCTCTGGTCTATTCTCCATAAGGCAGCCAGACTGAGCCTTTGAAAATATAAATCATGTTCTTTGTCTGCTCAAAACCCTCCAGTGGCTTTCCTTCTCAGAGTAAAATCCACGGTTTGTAAAATGGCCTTCAAAGACCTAGGTCCCTGGTTTTCTTTTGCTATACATCAGTCACCTGGGGATCTGGTGTCTGGGTTCTGCCCTCAGGTTCAGATTAAACTTGTTTGCAATGCAGCCTGGAATCCATGAGTTTTCAAAGCACCCCTTGCAGTTGTTTTGTGCGCTGGACTTTAAGATCCCCTCCCACCCTACTTCCTCCCCAACCCCCAGCCCCGCATTAAGTTACCTTACCCTCCTGCTCCCTCTTGGACCTCAGCTCAGACAGCTCCCCCTTGCTCTCTGCAGTCCAGCCCCCTGGCCACCCCAGTGGCCTCCACTCTTGTCCTCAGACTCTTCAATGCTGCTTCCTGGCTTTTATTTTTGCTTTTCCCTCTATCTAAAATGCTCCTTCCAGGATATCTACATCACCCCTTCCTCCATTTTCATCAGGTTTCTGCTCAAATGTCAGATTATCAGCAAAGCCTTCCCTGATCATCCTTCCCCTCCACTCTGCTGCCATAAGCCTCTTTTTTCCTGCTCTCATGGCTGCCTTTCCTCTTACGTATGTCTTTACTTATGCCTGTCTTCCCCCTACTCCATCGTAAGCTCTGTGAGGACACTTGGTTCACTGCTTCAGCACTTAGAACAGTGTCTAACACATAGGTTGAACTCAACAAGTATAGGTTCATGGAGGACTTGAGTCTGATGAAGGAATATAGACCCATAAACATTTTTTTTTTTTTCTGTATGGCACAGCATGTTGGATCTTAGTTCCCCAACCAGGAATTGAACCTGGACCCCAGCAGTGAAAGTGCCGAGACCAAATTACTGAACCACTAGGGAATTCCCATAAACAGCTAATTATAAAACAATAGAATAATCGTTATTAGAGAGTTTTAAACAGAACTCCCTGGTGAGTGTAATGCTATTGATTTCTGACTTCATCCCCTTTCTCTCCCTCTTGTTGTCATTTTCCAACTTTTTAAAATATCTCACTTTCCATCGTCTCCATACCTTTAGTCTACAAACCCACTCAAGCCCTCCTCTTCCCCCAACTCCCCATTCAGTGATGGCTTAGGGTGTGCTAGGCATTATAAGCATGTTATAAAGATCATCTCATTTAACTCTCACAGCCATCCCAGTGTAGGAATTATTTTATAGAAGAGGAAACTGAAGCATGGAAAAGTTAGGAAAATGGCTGAAAGTGCCTAGGAGTTCATGCATGGGAGTGACCCTCAACCATAGGGTTAGGGGGATAACCTTGCTGTCATTCACAAGATTCTGAATTGTGTTCCATACTATTTCTAGAAGGTTTCCAGTGGGATTGTGCCCCAATTTCCCATAGCATTGACTAGTCCATTTGTCTCTTGCTGGCTTCTTTCCCTTTTCTGCCTGCCTGGGATCCTCTCCCAAATAAACTACTCATACCCAAATCCTTGACTCAGGATCTGTTTTGGGGAGATCCCAAATGGGTAGAACATCATACATTTTCCTATAAGAAACCGAACAAAGTCCCCAGACAACTACTAGCACCTTCTTGGTTGCACTTGAATTGGAGAGAGTCAGCTGGCCTGTGGAAATCTTCTCAGTAAGCCTTTACAACTGCATAAGCACCTCATCGCACATGTCAACCTTCCTTTTGAGCACTGAGATTCTAGCTATTTTTACCAATTTCCTTTTATAACTATTTGAAAGTCACTTTTGGTGTATTTGATCATATTAACCCCTCCATTTGATTCACAGAGATGGATGGAAATTTTGACTTGACCAATCTGTGATCCAGGAATATTGTTGCCTAGGTAACAAACCATGTGAGCATGGAATTAAGGATAATAGGCCAATGCTACATATGAAAAGAGAACAGATTGCCTGATAGAAGGAGGTGCATTAGACATCTCAAGCAACTTGAGATGCCATTTTGTTCACTGGAAGAGGCCATTTTCTAGGCAGTGAGAGGAGTGAACGACTCAGTAAGAGATGCTGTGTGACAGTAGGGATTTCTGTAAGGGGATTTTCCATCACCTTTCCAACTTCTTTCAGTTCAGTGTAGTCATGAGGGAAGCTATAGTGTATCTATACACATTTATAGGGAAAATACAAATATCTGAGAAAGAAAGATAAATATACCAGGTCCCTCTTGTGTAGGTCATTCCTTCATGCCCCATTGGATGGAAAGGATTTCTGTACAAAGGCAAATAGATGAAATCTTAATTCTGTCACTCTGCCCAAGGATAGCAGTTGAATCAATATTCTGCACCTCTAGGAGGAAATAAAGAGCATTTATACTGTGGACTCAGCTAAATGTTTGTATATATTAGGATTTGTTGAGTTTCCCAGCCCTGGTGGCACAAAACAAGCACCATATTGCCTAGTGCTTCTCAGCCAGCTTGAAGTGTGAAGTAAGGAGATTTGTTCAGCCAAGTTCCACACCCCAAAACTCTGCTGGCTGTTTCATTTGCTCACCTACCTTTAAAGGTGCTGGTATAACAGCAAGCATCCCACGTGGGAATTCTTCACACAGAAACAGCATGGAACTGGGAATTTTGTAGAAGATTGCTATCTTCCAGAGACTTAAGCATCCTTTGAGAACCTAGGTGTTGGTGCTGCAGTCTCAAGAATTCACAAGCAAATAGGTGCAGGGATTTAAATTTCACAGATAGCATCTCTTTAGATTTGATAAGGATTTTGATTATGATCTCAGAGCTTTGATAATGTTCTCATCACTTCAGGGCTTTTGTATCTAAAATGATAATGTCTTTCCAACTGCAAATGTTCTCCCTTCTCCTGTCTCATCATTTATGACCTTCCTAATCACATTCAGCCTCTCCATTAACCTTGCCTAGAGAGCATACCCTAAAACCTATTTCTGTATCTTTTCCGGCTGTCTTAATTTGCATGCTGTTGCTGCAAGTTCTTCCTGTGGTGCATTGCAAAAAATGTGCTGACATTTTAAGGAAGTGATATGGTCCAGTGAAAGAAATTTTCCATTTAGAGGAAGATTGTATGCATGTCAACATTTTATGTTAATGGTTCAATGGAAATTTTTAATAAAGCATTTCTATCCTTTTTTATTTCTTTACTCAAGAATTCTGAACATGGTTCAAATGTTTTGGATGAGTTAGGATCATCATGACTAGCCATGGTAGTGCTGAGTCTTCAGGCCCTACTGTTGGAATCAAGGAGCTTCCATCCCTTAAATGGCCTGCCATTACTGTATCTTTTGATTACTACCTTGGATTTCCCTTTTTAAGTTGCTGTGTCTTTTCTCTCCTTATTATCCCAGTCAGTATGTCTCTTTTGATCAGTTTCCCCTTCAAACTTACAGCTGTTCTTCTCTCTCTCTCTTTTTTTAATGTGACAACCAGGTAACTAAGTTTGTTGGAACAGCAGTGTCAAGTTAGAATACATAGTTTCTGAATGAGGACCTGAATGAGGCTCTTTTCTATGAGTAAAATGTATGAGCTTTATGCATGTATTTGGCAGAATCTATTTTGGTTGCTCAGGGTCTTTTTTTTTTTTTTTTTCTTTGTAATTTCCTGTTTTTGGTGTAGTTGAATTAGCTACATGCTAATTATAAGAGATAAGAGAATATTCTGTGTGTGTGTGTGTGTGTGTGTGTGTGTATATGTGTACCTCCTTTAAAATTATTTACTCTGAATTTAGTGACCACAGCACTATTTCTTTCTGGTGCTTCAGTCATTGGCTCTCCATTACATTTCCCTTTCTCTCAAGCGTTAATGCTTGCCAAGCCCTCCATGTCTAGCTCACTAGGTGGGTAGCTTCTATGCTTCTGGCTGAAATTTTATTTTTTAATTTTTTTATTGGAGTATAGTTGCTTTACAGTGTTGTTGCTATACAGCAAAGTGAATCAACCATATATATTTATATATGAATAGATATATCTCTCTTCTTTTTGGGATTTCTTTCCCATTCAGGTCACCACAGAGTACTGAATAGAGGTGCCTGTGTGTTATACAGTAGGTTCTCAATAGTTACTTGTTTTAAACATAGTGGTGTATATATATTAATGACAATCTTCCAATTCATCCCATCCTCCTTATCCCCACTTGGTGTCCATGTGTTTGTTCTCTACATCTGAACCTCTATTTCTGTTTTGCAAATGAGACCATCTATACCTTTTTTTTTTGTATTCCACATATCTACATTAATATACAGTATTTGTTTTTCTCTTTCTGATTTGCTTCACTCTGTATGACAATCTCTCAGTCCATCCACGTGTCTGCAAGTGACATAATTTCTTTCCTTTTTATGGATAAGTAATATTCCATTGTATATGTGTCCCACATCTTCTTTATCCATTCCTCAGTTGATGGACATTTAGGTTACTTCCTTGTCCTGGCTATTGTAAATAGTGCTGCAGTCAACATTGGGGTGCATGTATCTTTTTGAATTATGGTTTTCTCAGGGAATATGCCTAGGAGTGGGATTGCAGGGTCATATTGTAATTCTGATCTGTTTTTTAAGGAATCTCTGTACTGTTCTCCCTAGTGACTGCATCAATTTAGCCACCACCAGTGTAAGAGGGTTCCCTTTTCTCTACACCCACTCCAGCATTTATTATTTGTAGATTTTTTGATGATGGCTATTCTGACCAGTGTGAGATGATACCTCATTGTAGTTTTGATTTGCATTTCTCTAATAATTAGTGATGTTGAGAACTTTTGCATGTTTGTTGGTCATCTGTATGTCTTTGAAGAAATATCTATTTAAGTCTTCTGCCCATTTTTTGATTGGATTTTTTTTTATATTAAGCTGCATGAGCTGTTTATTTTGGAGATTAATCCTTTGTCAGCTGGTTTGTTTGCAAATATATTCTCCCATTCTGAGGGTTGTCTTTTCATCTTGTTCATGATATCCTTTGCTGTGTAAAAGCTTTTAGGGTTAATTAAGTCCCATTTGCTTATTTTTATTTTCATTACCTTATGAGGTGGGTCAAAAAAGATCCTGCTGTGATTTATGTCAGAGTGTTCTGCCTATGTTTTCCTCTAAGAATTTTATAGTATCTGGCATTGCATTTAGGTCTTTAGTCTATTTGGATTTTATTTTCTGTATGGTATTAAGTGATGTTTTAATTTCATTGTTTTATATGTAACTGTCCAGTTTTCCCAGCAGCACTTATTGAAGTGACTATCTTTTCTTCACTGTATATTCTTGCTTCCTTTGTCATAGATTAGGTGACCATAGGCAGGTGGCTTTACCTCTGGGCTTTCTGTCCTGTTCTGTTGGTTTATATTTTTGTTTTGTTCCAATACCATACTGTCTTGATTACTGTAGTTTTGTAGTATAATCTGAAGTCAGGGAGCCTGATTTATTCAGCTCTGTTTTTCTTTCTCAAGATTGCTTTGGCTTGACTGAAATTTTAAAGGATGTAGCTGATAGAGTATTGTATGCAAGGATTGGCTCACATTTTTAAAAATTGATGTATAGTTGATTTGCAATGTTGTGTTAGCTTCTGGTATAAAGCAAAGTGATTCAGTTATGCACATATATACATGGTCTTTTTCATATTCTTTTCCTTTATTGCTTATTAAAGGATATTGAATATAGCTTCTATGCTATATAATAGAATCTAGTCATTTATCTATTTTGTATGTAATAGTTTGTATCTGTTAACCCCAAACTCCTAATTTATGCCCTCCACCTCCTTTCCTCTTTGGTAACCATAAGTCTGTTTTCTCTGTCTGTGAGTCTATTTCTGTTTTGTAAATAAGTTCATTTGTGTCATATATTAGATTCCACATATAAGTGATGTCATATGATATTTGTCTTTCTGAGTCTGACTCCACTTATTATGATCATCCCTGGGTCCATTTATGTCAATGCAAATGCCATTATTTCATTCTTTTTATGGCTGAGTAATATTCCATTGTCTGTATATATCACATCTTTACGCATTCATCTGTCGATGGACAGTTAGGTTGCTTCCATGTCTTGGCTATTGGAAATAGTTAGGCTAACATTTTGCAAATGTTCATTATCACATTGGCAGACTCCCCTGAGAGTAGGAGATGAATGTAATGGGCTTTCTGGTTGGATTTTAGAGTCCTATTTGTCTTCAGGGTCCAAGTAATTTGAGGGATTTCGCTTGGGAAAGAAACTCCCTGAAAAAGTTTGAGCCCTGGAGGCAAACATAGCTCTAAAACCCAACCAGAGAGTCCATTATAGTCACTCACATTTGTTCTTATGTGTACATTTCTATTTTTCAGCTTCTTTGTTGGCTTAAGTCTGTGTCTTTAGAGCAGTGGAATTTTATATAAAAAGCTTCAGAATTCTCCAATGGGCATTTTACACATGGTGACAGAGGAGCTCTGAGATTAATGATCCAACAAAGTTCTCACCCCTCCTTACTAGTGATGGAGATGTGACAGAACTCAGTCCCCAGGTTAGTTTTGTTATCTAGTGTCTTTAGTACTTTAGTCACACTGGCTCTTCATTGTGAACTTTAGATGTTGTGGAGTCAGAAACACACTTGGAAAGTGCAGGATGGCTTTATTGTGATGAGTTCCTTCTCAGCTCTGGAATGGTGGAAAGCCTTGCACTCACTACACTATAAATTCCTGATTTATTTCATCAAGGATGGGAAACTTCACAGAAGAGAGAGGACTGGATGTGTAGAAAGGAGACTCCAGCAGAGCATCCTACTTTTGATCCTAAGAAAAGGTTTGGTCTTGCTGGCCTGGGAGAGCTTCATTTTGTGTTATGACTACATATATTATCATTGGCTAAAGTGAACCTTGAGGAAGAAGTTCCACAGGCAGTGTCTCTATACCATTAACAGGAAATACTGACAAGTATCTGGGACCCTCCTGAATCTTGAATCAAACTCAGGGTCAGCAAGCTGCATCCTCACTGTGAGAAAAAGAGGATTCCAGGTCCAGGCAATGTGCCAAGTGGTTAAACACCCACACTCAAGGTCTTAACTCTGATTTTTGGACTCTTAGTTGTCATTCAGATGCTGAACAACCTCAGAAAAGTTAAAAGTTGTTTTTAACCTCTCAGCACCTCAGTTTCCCCACCTATAAAATTAAACCAATAATAGTAACTACTTAGACGGTAGGAACAATGGAAACAGTGACAGACTTTATTTTTGGACTCCAAAATCACTGCAGATGGTGACTGCAGTCATGAAATTAAAAGACACTTACTCCTTGGAAGAAAAACTTTGACAAACCTAGAAAGCATATTAAAAAGCAGAGACATTGCTTTGCCAAATCTAGTCAAAGCTATGGTTTTTCCAGTAGTCATGTATGGATGTGAGAGTTGGACCATAAGGAAGGCTGAGTGTCAAAGAATTGATGCTTTTGAACTGTGGTGTTGAAGACTCTTGAGAGTCCCTTGGACTGCAAGGAGATCCAACCAGTTCATCCTAAAGGAGATCAGTCCTGGGTGTTCATTGGAAGGACTGATGCTGAAGCTGAAGCTCCAATACTTTGGCCACCTGATGTGAAGAGCTGGCTCATTAGAAAAGACCCTGATGCTGGGAAAGATTGAAGGCAGGAGGAGAAGGGGATGACAGAGGACAAGATGTTTGGATGGCATCACTGACTCAATGGACATGAGTTTGAGCAAGCTCAGGGAGATGGTGAAGGACAGGGAATCCTGGTGTGCTACAGTCCATGGGGTCACAAAGAGTCAGACATGACTGAGCAACTAAACAACAACAATTCAGAGGGTTGTTAGGAGGATTAAGTGCATTGCTCTTCATAAAGTACTTAGAACAGTGCAGAGCAGGAACTTGGAATAATGTAAGGACAATATTAAGTGTTAGTTGTTACTATCGTGTTTTCTTCTTTTCTCATTTCCCTATAGGCTGTACTTGGGGAAGATGCTTATATTTAAATAAATCATTAGCTTTGGGAATAGATGTTTAAGTAAAGGTACAAGTTATGAATTTGACAAATGTCTTCTTCTATTCTGGACACATCTCCAAGTTTGTTATGAACAAGTGTATAAAGTACAATGAATTTGTATTTCTCTGGAATGGTTATTGAAAGGGTTATGCTGATAAAATTTTATATTCTATGTAGGCTTTAGTGCATAAAAAACCAAAACTGAACAATTTTATAGAGTTTAGAATTTCCAAAGTACTCTTGCATATATTATCTCATTTGATTTATGATACTTTGCTAGTATTACTAGCTCCATTTTACTGGTGAGGGCTTTTGAAGCTCAGAAAGTTTAAATAAATTATCCCAAAGTGAACTGCGAGTGAGTCTGGTCTTGAACCCAGGTTTTCAAACCCTGATGCCCATGGAAAATCCCTCTCATTCATCTACAGACAAGCAGTTTTCAAAGTTCCTTAATATATTTCTTTGCAACCAGAAAACTGTCCTGTCATAATTCTGAAACTGCTTGGGAATATGTAACACTTCAGCCACCACTGTGAGCTTTTGTTATTGTGGAACATTACTGCAGAACAGTTCTGGCCACTAGAATTTCCTGGTGATGTGCAGGCTGAATAAATGGAAGCTTGACCAGGCTAAATAATAATTTGTGGTGAGAGACTAGAAACAAAGCTGATTTTATTACCTAACCATCCTAGTATATTATGAGGGAGAAATGTTTTTGTAATGTGCTGTCCCTGTGTGTGGTTCTGTTGTGAACTTGCTTTTAGAACTGATACAGGAGATGAACAGCAGGAAAGGGTCAGAGAAGGAGAGTGGGTGTCTGTTTAATGGAAAACTTCAAAGTCTGTAAATCTTGTTTTTGCTTCAGAAATTGTCACGCGAACCGAGTTGCTGACCCAGATGTATAAACAGTCTGCAGCAGTGGCTGCAAGCTGATGCTTTCAGAATTCCTCTTCATAAGATTACCAGATAAACATAATATGATTTTTGGTTCTAATACAAGATAATTTCAGCCATCCTCTCCCTCCCTGATTGCAATAAGGGAGCTTATTTTATCTTATTTGGGGCTCTTAGAAATGCTTCACATACCTGTATCACTTCATATATTATTCCGGAGAGAGATAAATTTAATTTTTATTAGCTGAGCTCTATGAGGCATTCTGCTAACTGGCACCACCAACCACTTCCCCACCAGACTGGCCTTTGCCGAGGGCTCTAAATTTAGAAACGGAATGAGATTGCCTCCGGGTTACATAAGGAGGCGAGGCGGTTATTTTTAGCCCACCGTGATACCTAGGGAGCCCTGGGCTGCCATCTGATTTGTTAACCACAGGCTGCGGGAAAACGTGATTACCGATTCTCTCCACGTGCAGGCGGGGTGCGGCACCCCTCAGGACCGAATGACATTTGCAGTTTTGTTTACTTGCGGTTCCTCGTGTTTATTTCTTCTGTGCTATAAACACACTGGAAATCCACTGTGTTCAAACACAATGGTGATCTTTTTTGCTACCTCATTTATTTGAGGAAGCCTCCCCAATATGCATTATAATTATAATTGTACCTTCCCCCTCTCCTCCACACCCTCGTTCTTTCTCTCTCTCTGAGAATGGAAAGAAATCATTCTAGCGCCTCCTTTTCTTAGGCTGCTGTCAGAGCTGATGACGGCACATGTCTATCTAGACCAAGGAAGCATTCTTTGTGTTTTCCTAATCAGGCATTTGTTCTTACTTTCTTTGCAAGAGGATTGCTCCAGCTGATTGGGAAAAATAAAGGTGGCAAAGCAAACATTAGGAGGCATGCTGCCATCGTGGCAGAAAATGAATGGATGCAGTAGTGGCTGGAGAGAGGCTGTGGACAGAGGCAGCGTTTTGCTTGTCAGTTTATCCCCATTGTTTCCCAGCTGATATTGAAAGTCAGCATTAGCCCATTCTGATTCTCCTAGGTTGTGTTTTCACAATGCAGTACCTCTACTGTGGAATTTTTGTGCAAGGATAGTTAATTTCTCTTATTTATTTATTTGTGTTTGTTGTTTCTGAAGGGATTGGATGCTCATATGACTAGTTTCCTAGGAAATCTGTCTACTTAAGAGTCACATTCTTTTCTGTAATCTGTGTAGGTAGCTGAGGTTTTTAGCTGGTGTCTATGTGCAGAGTAAGGAAAATGTTGTAAGAAAAGGAAGTGAATGGTGCACATGAATGTGAGGGCGTTTCTAGCAATGAAATTAGAACTGCTAGCTGAGGTAGTTCACCAAGACATTGCTAAGGCATGAGTATTTTGCAGTGGTTTCTGCAAAGTATTTCACTAGAAGCTGGATGGTACAACAGTGACCCAGGTGGCTGACTCTGGGTGTCCTAGGCAGTGAGCTAACTGGACTGGGGTCCTCTTTCTCCCAGCAGGAGTGTCTGGGTACCTAATATTTACCGATAATATTTTTTCTAGCCTTGTTCATAAAATTATTTTCTAAAAGATAAGTCTGATCCTGTCATCTCATTTGTTAAAAAGCAAATGGCTATAATAGTCCCTAAATAAAGACAACTAAGCGCAACTAAATAAAAAGCAACTTACCAGTTTCTTCTTAATAGAAGTTACATAAATATGAAAACATGCTGTATAATTTGTGAAATGAGTCATTATATTTCTCAGAAATGGAGAGAGAGCGAGGGAACATTCTGACAATATTACATTTCTATATATAATAGTCGATTTAGCCTTAGTCAGTGCCATTTCTCCCAGTGGGATTGCTGCTCCCAAGCTCAGCTTCCCATGGAACTAGAGGTTCCCAAACCTGGACAAAGGCGACCTTAGCTTCCCATGGGCCCCCTGAGGCTCCATATACCTGCCAGCTGGTGGCTCCAGGCAACTCCTGCAAATAACTGGGACCCAAGTCTAGACAACTTGGTGCCCAGGAGTGCGTTTGTACTCTCTGTCAGGACCACTTGCTCTCATATTTGTTCTAAGATTGAGAGTGAAGGGGTGAGAGTCTTTTTCCTGGAATGGACACCCCTGCCCTGTCCCTGGGCTGCCTCTCCAGGCAGGTTATGGGAGGGAGGGCACTTCTGCCTCGCCTTTTCTTAATGATCCTGGCCTAGTGAGTCTCCACTTTCTCTCTCAGGTGTGACAGTGTGGAGTTTGTTCTGAGACTTTTAGCATGATGGGTGATAACCAGAAAGAGATCCACATAGCACAGCAGGTGAAGAGAATTTCTCTTGTCCAGCAGAGAAAGATCCATTGGACCACCCTGGAAATAGTAGATAACCCTCCTGAGGGTGCAGACCAGGTATCTGGAGGGCTGGAGAGCAGGGTCCTTTGGGATGAGGGAAGGCCACTGGCTGACCAGCCTCATCCTGAGTCGCCACAGGCCCTGACAGCACAAGCCCATGGGCTCAGCCCAGGAACAGCTTGGGCTTCAGTAGCTTCCCTGTCCGTCTTAAGTCAACAAGGACTTGGAGAAGTTGGACACTTGGAAATCCTGGAGTGGTGGACTCACTGTGAGAGTGGAAGCCTGGGTGCTGCAGGATGACATCGGTGGCTGAAACAGCCACCCCTCTTCCCTTAAGAGGAGCCCTAGGGATGAAGGATGGAGAAGAGAGCCCCACCAGGATGCTCTCTGGGCACCTGGGGCATCCTGAACTTGCCCCTGAGGAGGCGTTGGGGAAAAAAATCTAGTATAGATAGAAATGGAACATTACCAGGAAAGAGAATTCGGCTCTCTCCAGGCTAGCACCTTACCCTTGGCTAGAAAAATTGCTAACAGCTTGATTGCTTGTTTCTATCTGTAAGGTTGAATGGTGGGCAGTAGGGAGAGCTTAACGCAGGGCCCCTACTGCAAAATAAATTGCTACACTGAGGGTATTGATGTGTCTTGTGCCCAGCCCTGTATTCTCTTGGCTCACATATCTGCCTGTGGTGGCAAGCTGCTCTATGCAGATGGAACCTAACAACATTTTACCTCAGTGAGCTGACCCAAGGCTTCCCTGCAGCCTGTGTTCTGACAGTATGCACAGACCTTAAAGACATTAGCTCCCATAGGACAATCCTTGGCCGCTGGATGGAATGGCAGTCAGTAGATAAATGTTAGTCCCTAGGGCCGATGATCCTGAGGTGCATTCTACATGGCCCCTCGGAATCTCCAGGAAGACTGAGCTCCAGTTGCTCACAGGGATGGTGCCTTAATAATGTGCCCTTAGACTGGCTTTCTATCCTCCCTGGTTCAGTCTTCCCAATGTCCTCATTTCTTTCTCTTCCTTGGGATCACTTTCTAAAGTAAACTATTTATATGCAAGCCATGTCTTGAGAGCCTTGTCTCAGGTTCTGCTTTTGGGAGAACTAAAATCAGAGGGGATACTGGCACAAAGACAGAAATATAGATCAATGGAACAAAATAGAAAGCCCAGAGATAAATCCACGCACTTATGGACACCTTATCTTCGACAAAGGAGGCAAGAATATACAATGGATTAAAGACAATCTCTTTAACAAGTGGTGCTGGGAACTCTGGTCAACCACTTGTAAAAGAATGAAACTAGAACACTTTCTAACACCATACACAAAAATAAACTCAAAATGGATTAAAGATCTAAACATAAGATCAGAAACTATAAAACTCCTAGAGGAGAACATAGGCAAAACACTCTCTGACATACATCACAGCAGGATCCTCTATGACCCACCTCCCAGAATATTGGAAATAAAAGCAAAAATAAACAAATGGGACCTAATTAACCTTAAAAGCTTCTGCACATCAAAGGAAACTATTAGCAAGGTGAAAAGACAGCCTTCAGAATGGGAGAAGATAATAGCAAATGAAGCAACTGACAAACAACTAATCTCGAGAATATACAAGCAACTCCTACAGCTCAACTCCAGAAAAATAAATGACCCAATCAAAAAATGGGCCAAAGAACTAAATAGACATTTCTCCAAAGAAGACATCCAGATGGCTAACAAACACATGAAAAGATGCTCAACATCACTCATTATCAGAGAAATGCAAATCAAAACCACTATGAGGTACCATTTCACACCAGTCAGAATGGCTGCGATCCAAAAGTCTACAAGTAATAAATGCTGGAGAGGGTGTGGAGAAAAGGGAACCCTCTTACACTGTTGGTGGGAATGCAAACTAGTACAGCCACTCTGGAGAACAGTGTGGAGATTCCTTAAAAAACTGGAAATAGAACTGCCTTATGATCCAGCAATCCCACTGCTGGGCATACACACTGAGGAAACCAGAAGGGAAAGAGACACGTGTACCCCAATGTTCATCGCAGCACCGTTTATAATAGCCAGGACATGGAAGCAACCTAGATGTCCATCAGCAGATGAATGGATAAGAAAGCTATGGTACATATACACAATGGAGTATTATTCAGCCATTAAAAAGAATACATTTGAATCAGTTCTAATGAGGTGGATGAAACTGGAGCCCATTATACAGAGTGAAGTAAGCCAGAAAGAAAAACACCAATACAGTATACTAACGCATATATATGGAATTTAGAAAGATGGTAACAATAACCCTGTGTACGAGACAGCAAAAGAGACACTGATGTATAGAACAGTCTTATGGACTCTGTGGGAGAGGGAGAGGGTGGGAAGATTGGGGAGAATGGCATTGAAACATGTAAAATATCATGTATGAAATGAGTTGCCAGTCCAGGTTCGATGCACGATACTGGATGCTTGGGGCTGGTGCACTGGGACGACCCAGAGGGATGGAATGGGGAGGGAGGAGGGAGGAGGGTTCAGGATGGGGAACACATGTATACCTGTGGCGGATTAATTTTGATATTTGGCAAATCTAATACAGTTATGTAAAGTTTAAAAATAAAATTAAATTAAAAAAAAAATAAAATAAAAAAAAAAAAAAAAATAAAATCAGAGGGGAGCTTCCCTGGTGGTTCAGTGGTAAAGAATCCAGCTGCGATGCAGGAGATGCAGGTTAGATCCCTGGGTTGGGAGGATCCCTTGGAGGAGGAAATGGCAACCCACTCTGGTATTCTTGCCTGGGAAATCCCATGGACAGAGGAGCCTGGGGGGCTACAGTCCATGGGGTTGCAAAGAGTTGGACATGACTTAGTGACTAAACAACAACAGCAGCAATATCAGAAGGTAGGAATGTGCTTGTCTTACTATAGGATGCAAGATTAGCAGAGCAGATCTCTTGGAATTCTGAATCTACTTGGAGAAAGACCTCCATATTGGGAAAGTCCCTTTAGTGTAGGGTTTGTTAGCATCAGTACTATTGACACCAACAGGACATACCTGTCTATTGTAGGATGATTAACAGTAACTCTGGCATTTAGCCACTAGGTGCTAAAAGCACCCCTTACAGTTGTAATAATCAAAACTGTCTCCAGACACTACCAAATGACCCTAAGGCACAATTCATTCCTGGTTTAGAACCCCTGCTCTAATGAAATATAAACCCATGCTGCAGATTTGGCAGACTGTCCAAGACTCTGCATGTCTCTCTATGGAATAATAGGAGGATAGGGGGCTTGTGGATTCCTTTTTCCTGACCCTGGTTTGTAAATTTCCCTTTATCTACCACAGTAAAGCCTATTCCTCAACTCATCCCATGTGACATGGTGGAATTCATGCTGAACTCTAGCCCATGACTGACAGTGGTTCAGAAAGTGGTTTAAGTAACTTGTATGAAAGGTGATGACCATGAAGGGAGGTGTGTGTATATACATGCATATATACACATATACACATTTGCATATTAGCTTAGGGAATAGACCATCCGTGGACACTCTAGGATCCACAAGTCCTAGAAAGACGTGATGAACAACAAATTTGGATCACAGAAATAGTCTGTTTCACTTGCTCAAATGAATCACCAAAATGAAGAACAACTTTATAAAAGAGTTCAAAAACCTCACAGGGTTTCTGCGGTGGCTCAGTGGTGAAGAATCTACCTGCCAATGCAGAAGGCATGGGTTTGATCCCTGGTCTGAGAAGATCCCATGTGCTGCCAAGCAGCCATGCCCAGGCACCACAACTATTGAGCCTGTGCTCTGGAGCCCAGGTACTGCAACTACTGAGCCCCTGAGCGGCAACTGCTGAGCCCAATGCCCTAGAGCCCGTGTTCTGCAACAGGAGAAGCCACTGTAATGAGAAGTCCATGCACCACAATGAAGGGTAGCCCCCCCAACTAGAAAAAGCCCACGTGCAGCAGCAAAGACACACCACAGTCAATAAATAAATAAAATTATATAAAATTTTAAAAGCCTCACAATTTCTGAAAAGCAAGGAATCTGATCTTATAAAAGAGTTTTTTAAAAAAATTATTTTATATTGGACTGTAGTTGATTAACAGTGTTGTTTTATTTCAGGTGTACAGCAGAACAATTGAGTTACACATATACATGTATCTGTTCTTTTTCAAGTTCTTTTCCCAATTAGGTTGTTACAGAGTATTGAATGGAATTCTCTGTGCTATACAGTAGGTCCTTGTTGGTTATCTATTTTAAATATAACAGTGTGTACATGTCCATCCCAAACTCCCTAATTATCCCTCCACCTCATCCTTCCCCTCTGGTAACCATAAGTTCGTTCTCTAAATCTGTTTCTGTTCTGTAAATAAATTCACTTGTATCATGAAAGTTCAAGTTTAAACAGACAAATCCAGACCTGGATCCCAGCCCTGGAGACGATAGAAAAAGAGAAAACATGGCCCCCAAAGACTTGTGAAAACAGTCAAATCCACAGAACTCTAATAGAAACAAAAGGCAGGACTTTGCTTTGCCCAATGTACTTTGCTCCCTAGGCAAAGATTTAAAACCTAAGAACAAGATGTTTTAGCTCACATCTTGTGGGCATTTCATTACTATGGGTCCACTCTTCTGTTTTGTAATGCTGGTCCTCCCAGAGGAGTTTCTTACTCCTAAATTCACATTTTCTGCCAAGAAGTCTTTGGGATTCTTGAATTTTTTTTATTGAGGTTCCCAGCATCTCATAATTGTTTTCAGACACCATAAAACTCATCCTGTAATTACCACATTTTCAGTTTGAATCATTATTATCCCATTTATAATAAATGTAGTGATAAACCATTTATCTCTAAGAAATATAAAACTTGTAATCACTCAAGCAATAACACAGTGTTATTGGAAGTTCAGAAGTCCACAGTAACAATCAAGGAATGGAATATTATGTGGCTGTTAAAAATGATGAGAAAGTTCTCTGTGTCCTGAAATGGATAGATCTCTAGGACATATTATGAAGTGAAAAAAAAAAAGGTACAGAATAGTGGGTATACTATGCTATCTTCTATGTTAAAAATGAGAAAATTAGAGTATAATATTTCTATTTGCCTAAAGAAATTCTGGAAATATATTTGAGAAATTAATAAAAATGATTACCTGTGGGCTTTAGGAGATGGGCAACTAGACTAATATGGGACAGGGTGGGAGGAAGAGTTTTCTCTTTATATATACATGTAAATGCATAAACATATAAATGCATATATACATATAGAGATGTTCAATCATGAACATTATATTTTGAAACATTATATATGCATTTATGTATGTCTTTGTGTGTGTGTATACATATATATATTTAAAGGTGCTTTGGTATATTACTGAGCAGGGATATTAAGGTTCTGAATCAATTCAGAATCAATTCAATTCAGTTCAATTCAGTTCAGTTCAATTCAGTCGCTCAGTCATGTTCAACTCTCTGTGACCTCATGGACTGCAGCATTCCAGGCTTCCCTGTCCATCACCAACTCCCAGAGCTTGCTCAAACCCATGTCCATTGAGTCGGTGATGCCATCCAATCATCTCATCCTCTGTCATCCCCTTCTCCTCCTGCCCTCAATCTTTCCCGGCATCAGGGTCTTTTCCAATGAGTCAAAGTTCTAAATGCTTTAGTTTTTTTAATCTTTACCTTCAATTTTTCCTCCCTTCTTGTTTTCCCTATGACTTTTAGCTTCTTCAAACCCTAAAATAGAACATTGTGAGTGTGGTACTTTGTTCTAGGATCAGACGAATCTTGTTGAAACCTGTGTGTGCTTATGGAGGAAGAAACACATGACCCAAAGGGTAGCATCTGGACTTTTCCCAACCTCCCTCCTCATTGCCGTTGTCCACCTCCCATCTTTGATGTGGAGGAGAGTTGTGTTTTTCAGTTAAAATGTTTTGCAAATAGAGATTTATGCTCTCTGCAGCCCACTCCTGCCCCCACTTATTATCTCTCTAAAGCTCCTTTCTGTAGAAGTTTTGGAGCTAATACTGAAGAAAATGCTCATAAGAACAGGAAGATATTTTCTCCCTCATAGACCTTTGTTTGTAGCTGGCTCTAACTTAGAGGACCATGAGTCATGTAAGCTATAAAACCAGGTGTGTGAGACTCAGATAATGAATTTATCTGTGTTATTCCTTTTCAGTGCATTGAACCCAGTGTTCCCCTTCAGACTATGTAAGGTGTATTACCCAACTGCTATCACAACAATGTTGTACAACAGAAACCCCCTAAACTCAGTGCCTTATAACAACAAGCACCTATTCTCCTGTTCAGAGGTCTGTACGGAGAAGGCAATGGCACCCCACTCCAGTCCTCTTGCTTGGAAAATCCCATGGATGGAGGAGCCTGGTGGGCTGCAGTCCACGGGGTTGCTGAGAGTCAGACACGACTGAGCGACTTCACTTTCTTTCACCTTTCACTTTCATACACTGGAGAAGGAAATGGTACCCCACTCCAGTGTTCTTGCTTGGAGAATCCCAGGGACGTGGGCTGCCATCTATGGGGTTGCACAGTCAGACACGACTGAGGCGACTTAGCCTCAGCAGCAGCAGCAGCAGCAGCAGCAGCAGCAGAGGTCTGTAGGTTCATTATGGTTTGGCTGATTAAGGCCAGGTAGCTGTTCTTTAAGCTGTGAGTTGGCTGGACTGGGCTCCAAGTTGAGGGTTGGGTTTAGGTGTGCTCCAGGTATGTCTTTATGGGGCCCAGGCTAAAGTTGTGGTGGCTGTTGTGGCATGGTCTTTCCATTGATGAATATTGGAATGAAAAAGCCAAGCCCAATGACACAGGCACATTTGCCGAACACGCAAGGCCTTGGTTGCATCACGTCTTCTGACATGCCATTGTTCAAGGCAAGTCACATGGTGAAGTCTAACATCAAGGAGGCAAGGAAGTATAGGGAATCCACAGTTGGCTGGGAGACAAGGAGGGAAAGGATTATTTGTTGAGCAATAATCCAAACTATTCGTGTCCGACTCTTTGCGACCCCGTGGACTGTAGCCTATCAGGCTCCTCTGTCCATGGGATTTTCCAGGCAATAGTACTGGAGTGGATTGCCATTTCATTCTCCTGGGGATCTTCCCCACCCAGGGATCGAACCCGGGTCTCCCACATTGTAGACAGATGCTTTACCGTCTGAGCCACCAGGGAAGTAACTATTACAGACAGTAAATGAATTTTCCCTCTGGAATTCAAAGGGAAGAAAGCACTTTCTCTGCTTTCCTTGTATAATTTCTGTGTGAATTGAGAATGAGGGTTTTAAGGACTCTTTTTCCATTCCATGCTCATCTCCAGGAGGCCCACTTTTGCTCCCTGGAGTAGAGGTTTTGTCTCTTAACATGCTTATTTCCTCCTCATTATATTGGTTCCTCCTCAATCTATTCTTATAATGCTTATCTACCTATTAAGTTTTTTATTCCTAGCTTCACCATAATCCTCTGTCCTTCGCTATCCCACCCTTTACATCCCCCTTGAGAAGTAGTAATCCCCAAATAAACTAAACCAGAGCTGTTTTCAAGACTCTGATATGTGCTCAGCCTATTCTAGTGTTGTATTAGAAACAGAAAAATGTTCCTGCAGTTCCCTACCCTTAGGAGCTCATAATTGAGTTTCTAAATTGGATTAAATATTGAACTGTGTGATATTGACTCAGTGTGATAGTTCACAGGCAAGAGAAAATTTTCAAGGTAGAGCTTGTTAAGACAAAAGAGGACCTTGATGAATGGTTAGAATTTTGCATAGGGAGGAAGCAGGAGGAGGTGGGCGTGCACTATTGGAAAGGGAGGGAGTATGATCAAAGCCTGGAGGCGGGAATAGGCCTGCACTGGGGTGAGGCTGCCATATCACCGGATTTGTGTTTAAGATTTCACCTTTCATACTTTAACATCCATAATCCAGAATGAAGAGAAATAGAAATTAACAAAGACAAGGCCTAGATACTGAACAGGCTCTAGCAAGCATCGCTTTTCTTGTCCATTTCCTAACTGCCATTGTGTTGTTTGCCAGGCAGGGAAGCCTGCACCAGGGCAGCCCTGGGACACACGTGCTTCTGATGTTAACATTCAAGCCACTAGTGCTTTACTGGCCATGACCAAGAAATCATCTTTGGGTCCTAGACCCTTCTTAGGTTCCCTAGACCGAGGACTCTGTTGCCCTTCAGGGGTTACCTACCACCCAAGGACTGGCCACCTTTCTTACTTTCCAAGGCCTTCCTGTAGGTGAAAAATACCTAGTTTAGAAGATAAGTAATGTGTTGTCAGATAGAACCTTACTGAGAAGACAAGTTAGGGTCGTAAGCAATGTAGGATACCAGTACTGGACTTGAAGCTGTGGCATGCTGATGAAGAGTCTTTGCTTGACCAAACTGTAGTCAGTCTCCTCTCCCTTCTTATAGACCCACCTTATACTTACTTATCAAAACCAGTTTTGGGGAAGAACCCTGCCAACTCATTTTAACCAGAGCCATCCCTTCCCACCTTCAGTTCCTGATCAGAGATCACGCTCCATATATGATCAGGTTCATCATCCTTAATCATCCTCCCCGTGATGTATGACCACTCTGCCCTGTCTTCAGCAAGTATCCTGTTAGGTGGGTTTAGCTAGAACTAGCCCTTCCTCTCCTTACCCTGATGTTTCTCTTAGTAATTTTCCATCCACTGACTCCCTCCCTGTTCCTTGGCTACAAATTCCCTTTGCCCATGCTGTATTCAGAATCAAGCCTAGTTCTATATTGAGGTCTCTTTTCCCCCTCTTGCAACAGTCCTGAACAAATTCTGCTTTTACTGATTTAACTACCGTCCAGCTGTGTTTCTTCTTTGACAGTACCAAATAGCCATGTGACCCCGAGGAGCTCAGTTAAGCTTTTCTGGATTCAGGCTCCTCATCTGTAAAATGAGGGAGGTTGTGGTATGTCAGTAGTTTTCAACTCTGGTTATACACTGGGATCACTGGGAGAGATTAAAAACATCCCAGTACCCAGATTCCACCTAGATCAGTTCAGTCACAATTTCTAGGAATGGGATCTGGAGCATCAGTGCTAAAAACACAATAAAACAATAATAACAGTGGCATTTTAATGGGGAGTCATTCTTTTTCATGCTCTTAAAACCTCTGTCTTTGAGGTTTGACAATCCCATAGGATAACTATAATTATATAATTATAGTAATAGATAGCTGTTGTTATTATTGGCATAATTGAGTGTGTACTGGGTTGGCTGAAATATTCATTCAGGTTTTTCCACAAGATATGGAACTATTTGACCAACACTAAAGAAATATAAAAAGAAGGGAGTGGCAGAAGATGAGATGTTTAGATAGCATCACTGACTCGATGGACACGAGTTTGAGCAAACTTGGGGAGGTAGTGAAGGACAGGGAAGCCCAGAGTCGGACATGACTTAGTGACTAAACAACAGCAAAGAAAGATTACAAAAATAATGCCAGAGAAGACCAAGTTGAGCTTGGGTATTTCGTACTGGTGGGGGCATGTGTGGTGAGAAAATGCTGAATCAGGTTTGAAGGGTATGGTAGGGACAGTCTTTCTTGTTCCCAACTAATACCCAGTACTTGGAGTCCTTTTAGATGGAGTCATTAATTTATTCTAGAAGACTTGTCCTTTGGGGGCTAAGGTCCTGCTGTGCCATATTTTGTTACTTAAAAAGGACAGGTAAAAAACTCAACATGGAGTATGAGACAGATGGCCTCTGCTAAGGGATATTTCTACTTATGAAGCGGGCTTGCCAATTTCCAAGGCTCTGATGTGCTGATAATTCACACTCTTTCCTCTTGGCTTGGCTCCCCAGCTCATCTCCCTGTGCCTGCATATTTAAAGCAAGATCTATCAGGGGAAATTTGCAGGTAAAAACTCCACTACTTGGTGAGCTGATGGTCATTAAAACATGGTTGTTGACCAAATCTCTTAATGCACAGAGCTCTTCAGTTGGCTTATGAATGCACTTTTGAGAGGATTAACTGCAAAGCATGTTTAATGGAGGGCAAATCACTCTGTCTCAAGCACCACAAATGGGATGCAAGTTTTACATCCTAGAAAGATTTCCTAGGAGGAAATGCCTATCACACTATGCCACAGAGGTTACTCATTGTCATTCAACATCAGAAATGCCACAGTGCATACATTTGGGCATTTAGTTCTTGTTTAGCAAATTTCCAAAGAAACATAGTGGTGAGAAGAAAACTCTGTAAATTAAGCTGTCAAGTCCATGAGTTTAGTTCTATGTAAATATGCATATAATCTTCCATTAAAAGCTGAATGACTCTCAGCCGCAGGAAGACACATTTTCTCTTAGTTTGTAACCTTGGTTTTTCTCTTTTCAGAGTTTACTTTTTCAATCTTAACACACATTTTCTGAAACTTTCAGGTATCTGAGACCAGCCTGCTCATATCGGTTCATTCATTTACCCATGCATCAAGGATTTGTTACTTGCAGCAAGTAAGGAGAACACCGGGGATTGTTCCCAAAACAAGACAACAGGCACAAAATGGAGTGGCTTATGATAAAACACCCATCCCTAATTTGAGACTTAATTTACAGCTTCCTCTCTCCCAGAAATGAAACTGTTGCCGAGTGCAACTTTGTGTACCCTACGCAAAATGAGGTCAAACCAAAATGTTGGAGTTTGAAGCAGAGAAACATTTATTGCAAGGCCAAGAGAACGGGAAGCTCATGTTTTAAAAACTCTGGGGCTTCCCTGGTGGTCTGTTGTTTATTCACTAAGTCGTGTCTGATTCTGTGTTACCCTGTGGACTATAGCCTGCCAGGCTTCTCTGTCCATGGAATTCTCCAGGCAAGAATACTGGAGTGGGTTGCCATTTCCTTCTCCATCCCTGGTGGGCTAGTGGTTAAGAATCCACCTTTCAGTGCAGGGGGTATCAGTTCAGTCCCTGGTCAGGGAAGGTCCCATGTGCTGCAGAGCAACTAAGCTCATGCACCACAACTGCTGAGCCCACACTCTGGAGCCCTTGAGCCATAACTCCTGAGGCCCATGAGTCTAGAGCCCATAGCTTGCAACAAGAGAAGCCACCACATTGAGAAGCCTGTGCTCTCTGCAACTAGAGAATAGTCCACACAGTGATGAAGACCCAGTGCAGCCAAAAATTAAATAAATATATCTTTAAAAAAATGTGAACTCCCTGGTGGTGTTACCTGAAAAACTGGGTTTACCTCTTGGTGGGTATTGAGCCAAAAGACACAACCAAGCCAAAGAGAAGGAGAAGGAAGGATTTATTACTTGCAGCAAGTAAGAAGAACGCCAGGGATTGTTTCCAAAGCTGCTTCCCTGGACACCAAAACTGGGGAGATTTTAAGCTAAGGGTCAATGCATATTTGTGAAGGGTTTTGGGCAGAGGAGAATTCAGCATAGCATTGGGGCAAGGGTTGACAGAGTTCAAGCTTTAGGTGACTGAAGTCTTAGGGATCAGAAAAGGTCAACATCCTCATTCCATCCTCCATCTGGCTGGGGGCCTTAGTTCCCACAGAACTCAAAGATAATGTATCAGATTGTTGTGTATATCCCTTAAAGAGGAACTGGGACTCTGTTTTATTGCTGAAATATTGTTTCTTGACTGATTTTCCTTTGTTCCTGCATCCCCTCACTTCCCTTACAATCATGAATTACGAGGCCTTTTCAAGGGCAAGCATTGTGGCCAGGCTTAGATCACAAAATGACTTAGGCCAAAAATGGCTTCTCTTATGTCAAGAAAGCCACGTCTGGTTCTCTTTCTCTGGGGACCCCTACCCTAACTGCTTACAATGGTTTTAGGGGAAGAGTTTTTAAAGCAAATTTGGGGTGAGGGCTTCAGGATGTGTAACTTTCTCCTGAATGGTTGGTGATGAGGTAATAGGGCAGTGCTCCAGAAATCCTGTGCTCAGCCTGAAGTTTCCATCCTCCACCTGGGTGGGGCTTTAGTTCCTGCAGAACTCAGAGATAGATGCTGTGTATATCTGCTGAGCAGGAACCAAGGACCCAGCTTTCATTGCTATAATATAATTTCTTGAGGGCTCCGCCTTTGTCTCACTTACTGATTAGCAACCTTTGAATCTGCCTTTTGGAACTCAGGGAAGGTCTAGGAGGCTGCAGCCTTTTTTTCCTTCAAATAAGAAAAGGGGACAAAGAAAGTATGTGTACCAGGGAGGGCCCCACAGGCTTCTGCTTGGTTTCACTAGATTGGATGCTACCTGATTTGAATTGATTTTTGCTCAGATAAGCTCTTAAAAATTTTAATACACCTGAGTTTATCTTTTAACAATTCTTTTATCGATCCTTTTAACAAACATCTATTGAATGTGACTGAGTCCCAGAGCAGCTGGGATGACAATTCTCCTGAAGCTTGGATAGTATTTTCTGCTTAAATTCTCTCCCCAAAATGAATAACTGTGCATTTTCTATAGTCTAATTATCAAATGTGCATCTCTTTAGTCAACTTGTATTATAAAAGACACAACATTGAAAAAGGCTGCTGCTGCTAAGTCTCTTCAGTCATGTCTGACTCTGTGCGACCCCATAGACGGCAGCCCACCAGGCTCCGCCGTCCCTGGGATTCTCTAGGCAAGAACACTGGAGTGGGTTGCCATTTCCTTCTCTGATGCATGAAAGTGAAAAGTGAAAGTGAAGTTGCTCAGTCATACCCGACTCTTAGCGACCCCATGGACTGCAGCCTACCAGGCTCCTCCGTCCATGGGTTTTTCCAGGCAAGAGTACTGGAGTAGGGTGCCATTGCCTTCTCCTGAAAAGGCTATTTAATTGCAAATTGTAAAGTTATTCTAAGTGTGTGAGTCAGTCTGTCATGTCTGACTCTTTGTGACCCCATGGACTGTAGCCCACCAGGCTCCTCTGTCCATGGGATTCTCCAGACAAAGATACTGAAGTGGGTTGCCATTTCCTTCTCAAGGGGATCTTCCTGACCCAGGGATTGAACCCAGGTCTCCCGCATTGCAGGCAGAATCTTTACCAACTGAGCTACCAGAGAAGACCATAGTTAGCTAGCCTAAGTTAAAACAGTTCCTTTGTGTACCGTTTGATCACTGGGATAATATCTGGGTATCCTCTCTCTTGACTTGTACATCTTTAGAAAGGGAAACCTTTGGCTCCTTTTTCTCATCTGCTTGCTGTGGTGCTGAACTCCCTGAGTTCCTCCTGGCTTTACTGCTCTGTGACTTGGCTTTGATTTAAAGTCCTCAGAGCGTCTTCATTCACAACAGGACCGCAGCTTTCCTCTCAGCCTGGGTCTCCATCAGCTGCCAGGGGACGAGTCGGTGGGGGCTGGGGTGGGGTGGGATGACACAGCATCTTCTCTCTTCTCCTCTCCTTTGCCAGCATCTTTCTCCTGCCTCCCTCTCTCTCCCCTCCCACTTCCCCTCCTCCTTTCTCTTTCTACCCCCTTCCTCCGTCCGCTCTTTCCTGTCTCTCTTCTTTCTTGTTTACTTTTCCATTAGACAGAAAAATACAAAGAAGAGGCAAAAAGCCTTACACAAGGTGTTTTAGATGGATGGAGTAATTTTCTCTTTTGCCTCCCACACCCTTTCCTTTTTCCCTCTCTAAGGGAATAAATGACTTTTTTCATATTTACTCAGCCACCCCAATCCCTTTCCATCCTGATTTTCACTTGTGAGGTAGAAGCAATGGAGCTGCATACAGCTTCACTTACAGAAAGTACTTTGCTTGATAGTCTCAGTGAGAGGTTCCCTACACCAATATTTATGAACATCCTCAATAACAGAGTTACTCAGAAACAGATTTTTTGTTTTTTTGCAGGTACACTGTCATTCACATAGAGCAAAACACCTTACTGGCATTTAAACACTCTTTTAAAGTGAGATGTCACCTGCTTTCCTTACACTTATTATCAATGTTAGGATGTTTTCCCAGTAGTATTGCTGAATTTGTGTTGATCTGTCCACACTGTGCAACTCAGGTCCCCTTGAGACCAAGGATACCTCCTGACAAGGTGTTGAAGAAGTAAGCTAAGAGGACAGCTTAAAAATCACTAGTGTGGAATTTTAACTCAGTCACTCAAACAGCTCCATCAATAGCATTTGGTCATTTACTCATCATGAAAAGATTAGTGAATAATCTGCATTTACAATGTATGATTTAACAAATTGGTACTTTCAATAAAATAAACCATGTTTCTAAATAGTATTTTGACTATTGACTAAATGTTAATATACTTGGTATTGCAATCTTATTCACTGGTTTAAAGCACAGGTATGTTTTTTCCTTTTTTAAAAAAATTTTATTTTTTTATTGAAGTCTGACTCATAATAGATCTGCAGATCTCTACTGTACAGCAAAGTGACTCGTTATACACAGACATTCTTTTTTTGTATATTCTTTTCCACTACAATATTGAATATAGTTTTCCTGTGCTATATAGTAGGACTTTGTTGTTTATCTATCCTGTATATAAAGTAGTTTACACCTGATAATCCTACAGTCCCAGTCCTTCCATCCCTAACCCCCTCCCCTTTGGCAACCATAGATCAGATCTTTGTGTCCATGAGTCTGTTTCTGAATTGTAGATAGGTTCATTTGTGCCATATTTTAGATTCCACATATAAGTGGTATTGTATGGTATTTATCCTTCTCTTTCTGACTTATTTCACTTAGTTTGATAGTCTCTAGTTGCATCCATGTTGCTGCCAATGGCATTATTTCTTCTTGTTTATGGCCGAGTAGTATTCCATTGTATATGTGAAGCACATCTTCTTTATCCATTCATCTGTCAGTGGACAGTTAGGTTGTTTCCATGTCTTGGCTATTGCAAATAGTGCTGTTATGAACTAGGGGTATATATATCTTTTTGAATTACAGTTTTGTCTATGTATGTGCCTAGGAGTGGGGTTGTTGGACCATATGGTAATTCTGTTTTTAGTTTTCTGAGGAACCTCCATACTGTTTTTAATAGTGGCTGTACCAACTTACATTCCCCCCACCTCTGTTCCCTTTTTTCCACATCCTTTCCAGCATTTGTTATTTGTAGAATTTTTGATGATGGCCATTCAGACTGGTGTGAGGTGATATATCATTGTAGTTTTGATTTACATTTCTCTAATAATTAGTGATGTTGAACATGTTTTTGTGTGCCAAAGGCCATCTGTATGTCTTCTCTGAAGAAATGTCTGTTAAGGCCTTCTGCCCATTTTTCAATTGGGTTTTTTTGTTGTTGTTGAGTTGTACAAGCTGTTTGTATATTTTAGAAATTAAGCCCTTATCTGTTGCATCATTTGCAAATATTTTCTCCCATTCTGTAGGTTGTCTTTTCTTATGTTTTCCTTTGCTGTGCAAAAGCTCGTAAGTTTAATTAAGCCCCTTTTGTTTATTTTTGTTTTATTTCTATTGCCTTGGGTGGCTGACCTAAGAAAACATTGATACAATTATGTCAGAGAATGTTTTGTCTGTGCTCTCTTCTAGGAGTTTTATGGTGTCATCTTATGTTTGAGTCTTTACGCCTCAAACGAGTTCATTTTTGTGCATGGTATGAGGGTGTGTTCTACCTTCGTTGATTTACATGCAGCTGTCCAACTTTACTGATAGCACTTGTTGAAGATACTGTCTTTTTCTCCATTGTATGTTCTTCCCTTCTTTATCGAAGATTAATTGACCATAGGTGTGTGGGCTTATTTCTGGGCTCTCTATTCTGTTCCATTGATCTGTATATCTGTTTTTATACCAGCACTACACTGTTTTGATTACTGTAGCTTCATAGTATTTTCTGAAGTCTGGGAGAGTTATACCTCCTGCTTTGATCCCTCTCCCCCACCCCAAGGATTGTTTTGGCAATTCTGTGTCTTTTATGGTTCCATATATATTTTAGAATTATTTGTTCTAGCCTCTTCCCTCATTGAGCCCTTCCACACCACGCTGGGAAACCCCTGCAAGGAACATTCCTTTTACCTTCCAGATCTATCTTGGGTTTCTCAACCTCACTTTGGACAGGATATCTTTCCATGTCTTTGAATCCTCTTTAATTTTCTTTATTAATGTTTTATAGTTTTTAGGTTATACATCTTTCACCTACTTGGTCAGATTTATTCCTGGGGGTTTTTTTTTTTGGTGCTATTTTAAAAGGTATTTTTTTAAACATTCTCTTTCTGATATTTCATTGTTAGTGTAAAAAATGTAACCAGTTTTTAATTAGACCACAGATATATTTTTAATTTGAAGTAGCATTTACTTCATGGGAAAATTTTTAAATTCTCTTAAATTTTAAAACATTGCAGTTGAATTGAATAATCATTTTAAACTTTTGAGCCTTTCAGTTTGGCATGAGAGAATTAAGATAGGTATCAATGAAATAACTAGAAATGCTGTAATTAAACTATCAATACAGTATTCCTTGGGTCACAGTTTTTGACACAAAGTGGGTATCCATTAACATTATTTTCACTTAAAAAAACTCAGTGAAATTATTCATGTACTTCTGGAAAAATATTTCTAAGAAATCTGTAGCTTTTTCTTCAATTTGATAATTCTATGAAAATAGAACAGAATGTCTTTCGACACCAAGAGCCACAAATTCCCCTGAATTTGCAGTGTTCTAGCACAAAGGAGGGAATAGAAAGGGAACATTTGAAACTGTCAAAATGTAAATGACACGTTTAAGGTACATTCATCTGGCACAGTAATACTTTACAAATTTCTTTTTTTATCACACCACACATATTCGGTTTCCATCATTTTCAAAATGTGACATTTTAATATAGAATTTTATGACTTTGAGTTTTTTGCCCATTTATAGGCATCTGTCTTGATACTCCACAATATAACTCTGTGTTCTTTTCATGGGCTAGATTTGAAAGTTCGGTGAAGCCCTGGTTAAGACTCCCCCTCTGGCTGCCAAAGGGCCAATGGCAGGACCCAGGGGTGCATCCTCCTCACGTCCATTCACAACTTTGCAAAGAAAGCCGTGACTGGAATCACTCTTCTCTCTCCTCCTCAGGACCAAGCCCATGATGTCTTACATCTCTCATCTTTCTTACAGAAGATGTCTTACATCTTTCAGTCACCACCAGTAGCCAATCTTCCAAGTCCCTGGGACTGCCCACACCTTTTCCCCATAGGACTTGGTCTCCTCCACCAGCTCAGCTTCCCACAGCCTCTTCCCTCATCAAGCCCTTCCACTCCATGCTGGGAAACCCCTGCAAGGAACATGCCCTTTACCTTCTGGATCTAACTGGGGTTTCTCAACCTTAGCACCATCAATACTTTGGGCAGGATCATTCTTTCCTGTGCCCTCCGGAAAGTTTAGCAGCCTCCCTGCCTTTTCCCCACTAAAGGCCATGGGTACTGTCTCTCTTCTGCAGCTGTGACAACCAAAAATGTCTCCAGACATTGCCCAAATCCCTGTGGTGGTGGGGTGGGCATTGGCCCTGGCTGAGAACCACTGGTCTAACTGATCTCCTTTCTAGACCCTGCTCTTCCTGCCTCTCTCCTCAAACACTGAGCTCCTTTGACACACATACCACCATATTACTAGGCTCGCCTTCTATAACTGACCTTGTGTTGCATCTGCTGACATCCCAGTTGCCTCCTCATTTTGATGGCAATTTCAGCCCATGGCTCTTTTCTCCCCACCCCCTCCACTACTGGTCCGGGGCTGACTCTCCTGCAGCTTTGCCATCCCAGGAGATCTCCTCTTCAGACTTCTGGCCTCTAAGTTACTTGATCCCCCAGACCCAAGTTCAACCCAAATCTCAGCCCATCTTACTTCTGAGGAGCCAAATGTCATTGGAGAAAAACACCCAGCCCTGCTCCTGGCCTCACTTCAGATCCATGACTCTAAATTTCAGCTTTTTGAGCATTGTGGAGTATTTCCCTGCTCCATCCTCTCTCCCATCCTCAGAGACAACCACATCAGACCTCTTCTCAAAAACTCCTTCCACTGCCTGTTGTCAAATCGCCCTCTTCTTAATGATCTTATTGTAAGGTATAGTTCGGGCCGAGGCAGAAAAGGAGGAGAGATGACCTCAACAGAGGTAGGTTACCTTTATTTAGGCAAGGAGGAGAGTGAGAGAGATCAGGGAGGCTTCATATTTAAAGGGAGGTTTGTGGAAGCGATAAGGAAAACGTTAGTCAGGCGAGAAGTTTTGGGTAATCTTTAGTTGAGATGGCATTTGTAGTTGAACAGGGGGTGGGAGGTTTTAGGCAGGGGGTGATAAGTCCCCTGGGGAGGGTTGATAAGTCCTGGGCAGGTGTAGGGGGTGGGAGGTTTCTGGGCAGGGAGTGATAAGTCCCAGGTAGATGAAACCGGCCCAGAGCATCAGGGCGGAACTTAAATTTTGGTTTTGTTTTCCCCAAAGTTAGATGATTCAGCAAGGGCCTTTGAGACCGTTGTTTTCTTTTCTAGGCCCAGAGACCCCTTCACTTATTTTTTAATTTGCTGATCGAATGGAAGTACTCAGAAAAGAACCGCCTCATCCTGCCATCACAAGTGGGCTTGGTTGCTTGTAGGCATCTATATGCTTATATTTTCCTTCCCTCCTTTCACAACTAGTCTGTTACTGCCCCTGTCTGGGTCAACCTGTCCCCTCTGCATCTGCCACCATCCCTTTTCAACTACCTGAAGACTTGATTCCTTTACTTATTTTCCTTTCTTGTGCACCATAAATTCTCTCCTCTCTCCACCAATACAGGAACATGCTGTGATATTTGCCATCTAAACAGACGACCACAACATGACCTCTCCATCTTGTCATGGCTCAGTCCTCTGCTGTTTCCTCTTCTCCTTTCCCCCTCTTCTCTCTCCTCCTCCTCCCCCCTTGCTTCCTCTCTTTGTTTTCTTTATCAATATTTGCTCTCTAAATGGCCTCAACCAGTCCCATATACTAAGGATTCCAATTTATATCTTACCTTTCATTTGAGCTTCAAATCGACACATCCAGCTGCTGATACGCCTTTACTTGGATGTGTCACCCGCATCTCCAACTTACTGTGTTCACATCTGAACTTCCAGTGGTCCTGTAAAGCCTTTACTTTTCCAGTGTTCACCGTTCTTAAAGGTGCTCTGGCTGAAAATCCAGAAATCATGTTAATTCCCTGCTTTCCTCCTACTCTCACTTCCTCATTCCATTGTTGTCAGCTCTACTTTCCAAATAGATCACAAATCTGACTTTTTATCCATCATTTCCCATTATCCCCCACCTAGGCTGCCATCAAGTCCTGGACTAGCACAGTTGGCCTCTGAACAGCTCCACTTCTACTTTTTACTTGCCTAGAGAATCTTCTTCACACATCAGACATGGTAACCTATTACAAGTTGTAAATCAAATGATGACACTTTCCTGCTCACAATTCTTCAGTGGATTTCCATCGCATTTGGAATGAACGTCCATGTCCTACCATGTCCTGGGCAGATCTGGATCCTACCTATTTCTTATCACTCTCCTCTCTCCCTGACTTTGATCTGGCCACACTGGCCTTCTTGCTGTTTATCAAAAACACCAGGCTCATTTCCGCTCCTAGGCCTTTGCACTTGCTAATCCCTCTTCATCTGAGATCTTTGTATGTTTGATTCCCTCACCAGGAAGTTTGGATATGTCACAGATGGAGGCGAGCATGGCATTAATTGCCATACAAGTCAAAGAAATGTTTATGTTCATTAGATTTGCCTTCCTGTATCATTAGGGCAACTTGAAAAATACAACTTGGAAATGGCTAGCCATTGCTCAGGATTTGATTTTTATTTAGGGGGAAATTTTATTATTCAGGTGGCTGCTGCCTATTCCTGAATCAGATCAAACCCAAATGCGACAGATCTTGGACCACTTTGAGAATTTTGCCTGTGCTTTTGTGACCTAAATGAAGCAATGATCAGTCCCTAAAGAGAATTGATAATCGCAGTCTTAGCCAATCAAATAATGCCTTTCAGAATCCTGCGTTATTTGAGAAAAATTCCTCTTTCTGCTTGGGGAGATGTGGAGAGACTGACTGAGCTCGCTTGGTGAGTAATAAACTCAGCTTTGATCTTTCAGCTCTGCTGGTCTGGTTATTTCAATGTGACAGTGCTTTAATGATTTAATTATCTTCCCCTGCACTGTTTTAGGCCTTTCTTCTCTAACATTTTTGCAGCTCTGGTACTTAACGTTGGTCTCTTTGTTTCCCAGAACTCCTTGTGGGAACATAGTGTTTTTGTTTGCAATGGATGCTACTGACCTGGATTAGGGACCGCCGCCCGGCTAATATAGGTAGTCCGTTCTTCTGAAAGATTATTATACAAAAATCCATTCCTAAAACTCCCTCAAATCTGAATCTTTTTCAGACACACCCCTAACTAACCCCCTTTCAAACAAAACAGAACAACCCCCCTTAACTTTAATTACTCTAGCTATTTATTTAGGTTTCTCTCTGTGGGTGAGATTTACATTAATTAGCGTATAATGAAGCCTGCCCAAACAAATGTATTCCTTTGTTTGCACTCATTTGAACAAACTGAATGCCCTGTATGTGAGCAGCAGAAGGAAGGCATTGAAAACAGCTTCTAGAAACCAGGCCCCCAGACCTCACCTTCCTAGTCCTTCACAAGATACTGGCAGCATTCCCCACTTGGAATTTGTGAACCAAGAGCAGTGGGTTTGTGTGTGTGTGTGTCTTGTTGTTTTTCTACCTCCAGAAAAGACATATTTTCTCAGAAAACATTTCCTTCTCTTCGGCTTTCTGGTTAGTATTCAGGCCACCACCTCTGTTATCAGACGGTGGCAACAGAGCTCTTCGCCTGCATCTTCTGCAAGGTGGCGGGGGAGTGGATCGCACAGTAATGAGCTGTTTTTGCAGGCTTCCTTTGGGAGCCTTTTCTTATATCCCTTGGCAAGAGGAACTAATTCAAAACAGCAACCCAACCCGGGGGCGTCTAAAATTCAGAGAAATTTGGCTGACATGACAGTTCGAGGGTCTCCCTGAAAAATCAGAGCTGTAAATCAAAGCTTTGTTCTTCAAGGGGAGGGGTGGCCAGAGGTTTTCTGGAACCTTATCTAAGTCTTTTTTTAATCCCCATTGTGGTTTTCAGGCCCGCAATGAGGAGGGTAGGGAGCGTGCTGGAAGCAGCTTTTGTTTCCTGGTGATGCTGGTTCATCCTCTGAGCCACAGGAACCCAGAGGCTCAGAGCACATCCTCCAGGGATGCAGTCATGCATGGCTCCCCTCCTCCTGAGCTCAGCCACCTAGACTTGCTTCCCTGGTGGCAGGACCCAGGCATTTTCTCTTTAGACCTTTAGGAGCTAACATGGCGCCTGGTACTTGGTGGCCCTGTCTACTTGGTGGGTGTTTAGTGACCAGTGGCCAGGCTCACGGTAGACCCACACTTCCATTCCCTGAGCCATCATGGCTGCTGTCCCCTCGCGGAGGTGCCTGAGTCCCAGTGATGCCACAGGGGCAGCCATTCCTGCTGGCTCTGGCCTGCAGGTCTTGTCTCCTATGTTCAGCTGTTTGTCCTCCTTTGCATCCTGTTTCTTTCTCCTCAGAATATGGTGATCCTCCGGCTGTAGAGACTTCTCTACCTCTACCCTGAGAAACTTGCTGAAGACACACACAGACACACAGAAGACACCCATACACACAGACACATACATGGACATACACACTTACCCATAGACACAGACACACACAGACATACACATGTACCCATAGACACACAGAGACAAACACATAGGCACACACAGACACACACAAGACACACAGACATAAACACAGACTTACACATAGAAACACACAGACACACAAACACATACAGATGCACACACACAGACACAGCCTTCTGGCCCAGTCTCCCACTCTCCATAATTCCTCAGTCTCCTGTACGTTCACATATCTCCCTTCACCCTCAAGGATCTCGTCATTCTTTTAACCCAGACTGACCCTCTGTTATCCCAGCTTCTACTCTGATGCCTGACTTTTCTCATTCTCCATTTCTGCTCCTTTAGTGGGTTTCACCCCTTCATCCCCTGGCACTCCCCATTATTTAATCTTAATTTAATTTAACCTCCCATATATCTTAATTTGCTGGAGGTTGGAATTGGGAAGGGGTGGTCTTTACCTTTCAGACTGACATTGTGGACAAGTAAAATAGTCAAGCAGTGATAGTTTTAGGGTATGGTAGTAGAAATTATGTATGTTCCTTTTGAGCGTGGAGGGATATTATTAAGAGGATAAAGCTGGATAAAGCCATAATGTTTTGTCTCATTTAAACCAGTGATTCTCAACCAGAGGCAATTTTGCTGCCAAGGGGCCATTTGGCAATGTTTGGAGATGTTTTTAGCTGTCACAACTGGAGGTGGGGGAGGGGGGATGCTCCTGGTATCTAGTGGGTACAGATTGGGATGCTGCCAAATAACCTGCCATGCACAGGACAGTGCCCACGACAAAGCATCACTGGGGCCAGAATACCCTGAGTGCCGAGGTTGAGAAACCCCAGCTTACCTTCTTCTCTCTTCTTCCCCAGACCCTCCTCTGCCCCGTCTCCTGATACCCTAATTAGGGTTCTCACAACCTAATCTTGTCACTTGTGTCCCATGGCCCCAATCTCTGGGTTTTCCCACTGCCTAGAGAGCATTCCATGCTTGGTTTGAATCTTCACTGTGTAAGCTCCCTGTGAAGACACCTTTGCTCATGGAATCTTGGCTGTTGGGAGCAGGAAGGGCCTTCCAAAGTTGACTTTGCTGAGGTCACATAGCTACTCATGGTCTACTCTGGAGGTTGCAGCAAAGAGTCCCCAGTCCCAGCGCCTTTTCCTTCTTACTCACTCACTCAGTTCAGTTCAGTTCAGTTGCTCAGTCATGTCCGACTCTTTGTGACCCCATGAATCGCAGCACGCCAGGCCTCCCTGTCCATCACCAACTCCCAGAGTCCACACAAACCCATGTCCATCGAGTCAATGATGCCATCCAGCCATCTCATCCTCTGTCATCCCCTTCTCCTGCTGCCCCCAATCCCTCCCAGCATCAGGGTCTTTTCAAATGAGTCAGCTCTTCGCATAAGGTGGCCAAAGTATTGGAGTTTCAGCCTCAACATCAGTCCTTCCAATGAACACCCAGGACTGATCTCCTTTAGGATGGACAGGTTGGATCTCCTTGCAGTCCAAGAGACTCTCAAGAGTCTTCTCCAACACCACAGTTCAAAATCATCAATTCTTCGGCACTCAGCTTTCTTTATACTCCAACTCTCACATCCATACAGGACCACTGAACAAACCATAGCCTTGACTAGACGGATCTTTGTTGGCAAAGTAATGTCTTTGCTTTTGAATATGCTGTCTAGGTTGGTCATAACTTTCCTTCCAAGGGTAAGCGTCTTTTAATCTCATGGCTGCAATCACCATCTGCAGTGATTTTGGAGCCCAAAAACATAAAGTCTGACACTGTTTCCCCATCTATTTGCCATGAAGTGATGGGAACTGGATGCCATGATCTTTGTTTTTTGAATGTTGAGCTTTAAGCCAAGTTTTTCACTCTCCTCTTTCACTTTCATCAAGAGGCTCTTTAGTTCTTCTTCACTTTCTGCCATAAGGGTGGTGTCATCTGCATATCTGAGGTTGTTGATATTTCTCCTGGCAATCTTGATTCCAGCTTGTGCTTCTTCCAGCCCAGTGTTTCTCATGGTATACTCTGCATACTTACTCACTTCTTTGGGTCAAATAGAAGAAATCCAAGCTGCCTGCTTGTATTTCTTCTACAGGACGAGAGTCAGCTGGATGGGGCTTATTGAAATAGGGATTCACTAAGGCGCCTCGCAGTTTGTTTTTCGGGGTTGCGTGCTCTAGTGCTCTGTCACAGGTCCCTGCCAGCCACAGGGCATGGCTTAGGCACCTCCCTGTCCTCCTAGGGAGGATGCCCTGATGTGCAGGGCCATGCTGGGCAGGACATCAGGGACAACAGCCTTGGGCAGGCTGTGTTCATGCTGCACTGATGTAGCCAACTGTGTACTAAGTCAAGGAGTCCCTGAATCAGGAACAGAGAGGCACGTAAACACAAACTTTCTATAATCAGGAGCCACAGTTTGAGGCGTGTACAGGGCAATTTGGGCAACTTCTGTATCTTTTCTCTCTCACCTCTCCCCAAACAACCACATTTTATCAGTGAGGAAGAGGGCTTTTTTGTGGGAGGGAGAGGGGATGGACCAATGTTTTTCCACATAAGGTCCTTTGACCTACCAGCCTCAGGATGGCTTTAGGGGATGTAAAAATGTGTATTCCTAGACCCACATTTTCCATCTCTGGGAGATGGGGCCTTACTCTTAATGTTTAGCTGGCGCACAGGGTATCCTGCAGTCAGAAGTTAAGAACCACCGACCTAGGCATTTACATGATTAGACTCCCCCCACCCCCCACAAAGAATCTCAGAAAGTCAGAAGCTTGTAGACAGTGTCTGAATGCCAGAGAGAAAATATGTTGCTAAAAAAGACAAAAACAAAGCCACGTCCCTTCTTGGTGACATCTCATGACCATAAGGTTTGTGTGGGGCTTTGAAGATGTAAGGGCCACATCTGGGAATACACATGACCTGCCCAGGAGGAGTCAGGCTTCGCTCCTGTTTCTAGTTTTGAAAGGGCTGGCAGTGCCTGCTTCTGCTCTCCTGGTGCCTCTTGGGTCCCCTCTTAGGAGGCCTGTTCAAGAGCTCTTTCTTTGAGGGCTGTTGTTTACCCAGCTCTCCAAGGGCACTCAAGGTACCTGCTTATTGATCCACCTTGAACGGGTACCGATATGTTTTAATTGAGAGAGTGCACAGGCTGTGGGTACGGTCCTCATTTTCATAGTGATGCTCACTGTCGTTTTTGGTTTTTGGCTCCTGCCCAAGCATGAATGATTTTTCAGGGGTGGTGACAACTCTGACTCTGCCATCAGCACAGGTCCTGGCTTCATGTCTCTCTTCATTTTGTAGGACCAAACTTTGAACTCCTTTCTCTCCAAAACCCTTAGTCTTTTGCAAAGGGGCTACTGCTGTGCTCTCTGGCTGCTTCACTGTCCTCAAAGCCCAGTGGTTCCCTGAGGTTATACCCTACTCTTCTTTTTGGAAAGAGATGAAGAGCACAAATCCCTGTTTTGTGCTTAAAAAAAAAAAACAAAAAAAACCTGCATGATTATCTGACCTTAGTTGAGTGTTACTTTATTTTTTATTTTAAGTGGGACGAAAAGGAGTAACAGTACCCAAGTTAGTTTTACATACTCCCCAGCAGCCCCTGAAACAACAAAGTCTTGAAATCAGTCTGACCCATCAGATACTCACTTGCTCTCTGCTTCTCATATACCCCAGGACCTTTGCATTTACTGTTCCCACTGCTTTGTGTGCTCTTCATCCGGAAAACCACCCGGCTAGCCCAGTGCCCTTGCTTCCTTCTGCTCGCTGCCCAAAATGTCTCCTCTTCATGGAGGCCTGACAAATTCTGTACACAGTAGCTGTTTTGGTTTTTGTATGTACATCTGCCACAGCAAAAAGGAAATTCCATGAGGGTGGGGTCTTGTTTTTCTGTTCACTGCTGTCATCTCAGCACCTACAACAGTGCCTGGCATAGTAGAATGTCAAGCAACACTAGATGTGTGAATAAGTGAATGGGTATAGAAACAAGGCCTCAAATACTATCTTCTCTTTATATAAATTTTCTCCAGAATGGACAGGCATGTAAGGAGAGAAGTCATGAGTTATAGGAGTCTGAAAAAAAAATGGACTTCTGACCTAGCTCCAAGCCTGTGGGATGGTTTCTCTTCACTGACAACTGCCATTCCTAGAAACCATAGGAAATGTTTGGGGGAAAAATAAGAAAGCTAATTAGAATCTTTTCACTTTCATTAATGGAAACCTTTGTATAAAGTAGGGAGAGCCAGAGCTCTCTGTTTCTGCCTACTAAATCAATATTTGAATGTCAGTATTTTCTGGGAAAATCCAGACTTTTGCAGAGAAGGTTGGACAAGGCACGGAACTAATTCCAAGCATTCTTTGACTCCATTATTCATGTTGCTTCCCCCTCAGTATGGTGTGAGCCACATGTACACTTCTTTTTTTAAATTCAATTATAGTTGATTTGCAATGTTGTATTGATACATGTATATGTCTTGTTTTCAGTAATACCATTTTTCACATTTATAAACTAAAGGATGAATATATATATATATATATATATATATATGCTTTTTATGTCTATGTTTATTTCTATGCATGCCTGTGTTCTCAGTCATCTCTGACTCTTTGTGATCCCATGAACTGTAGCCCATCAGGCTCCTCCATCTATGGGATTCTCCAGACAAGAATACTGGAGTGGATTGCTATTTCCTACTCCAGGGGATCTTCTTGACCCAGGGATTGAACTTGTGTCTCCTGCATTGGAGGCAGATTCTTTACCACTTGGCCACCAGAGAAGCCCCATCTATATCTATATTCCCACCATCCCTAGCTCACATTCATGTAAGAAACAGGAGGGACAACATTTGTATATATTTTTTGGTATGGTCAATCCATTCTCTTTCTCAAGACTTTGGATAATTGAAACGTAAGCTAGTTTCAGTAATTAGTAACTATTCTTGCCAATAGGTTGTGATCACCCATGTATAATTGTTTAAAGATTTACCATCTTCTTGGACTGTCCAAAGCTAGTCGTTCTGAAACCTGCAAGTCATCAGAGCTTCCTGAGGAATTAAGCCTGAATTTCTCCACCTTAGTTCACTTCAGTTCAGTTTAGTTGCTCAGTTGTGTCCGACTCTTTGTGACCCCATAGACTGCAGCATGAGAGGCTTCTCTGTCCATCACCAACTCCCTGAGCTTGCTCAAATGCATGTCCATCGAGTCGTTGATGCCATCCAACCATTTCATCCTCTGTCTTCCCCTTCTCCTCCTGTCTTCAATCTTTTCCAGCATCAGGGTCTTTTCCAGTGAGTCAGTTCTTCACATCAGGTAGCCAAAATTATTGGAGCCTCAGCTTCAACATCAGTCCTTCCAATGAATATTCAGGACTGATTTCCTCTAGGATTGACCGGTTTGATCTCCTTGCAGTCCAAAGGACTCTCAAGAGTCTTCTCCAACACCACAATTCAAAAGCATCAATTCTTCGGCACTCAGCTTTCTTTATAGTCAAACTCTCACATCCATACATGACTACTAGACAAACCATAGCTTTGACTAGATGGACCTTTGTTGGCAAAGTAATGTCTCTGCTTTTTAATATGCTATCTAGTTTGGTCATAGCTTTTCTTCTAAGGGGCAAACATTTTTTAATTTCATGGCTGCAGTCACCATCTGCAGTGATTTTGGAGCCCAAGAAAATAAAGTCTGTCATCATTTCCATTGTTTCCCCACCTATTTGCCGTGAAGTGATGGGACTGGATGCCATGATCTTAGTTTTTTGAATGTTGAGTTTTAAGCCAACTTTTTCACTCTCCTCTTTCACTTTCATCAAGAACCTCTTTATTTCTTCTTCACTTTCTACCATAAGGGTGGTGTCATCTGCATATCTGCTGCTGCTGCTGCTACTGCTGCTAAGTCGCTTCAGTCATGTCCCACTCTGTGCGACCCCATAGGCAGCAGCCCACCAGGCTCCCCCATCCCTGGGATTCTCCAGGCAAGAATACTGGAGTGGGTTGCCATTTCCTTCTCCCATGCATGAAAGTGAAAAGTGAAAGTGAAGTCGCTCAGTTGTGTCCAACTCCTAGTGACCCCATGGACTGCATATTTAAGGTTATTGATATTTCTCCTGGCAATCTTGATTCCAGCTTGTGCTTCATCCAGCCCAGCATTTCTCATGATGTACTCTGCATATAAGTTAATATGCAAAATGACAATATACAGCCTTGATGTATCCCTTCCCCAGTTTGGAACCAGTCTGTTGTTCCATGTCTAGTTCTAACTGTTGCTTTTTGACCTGCATACAGATTTCTCAGGAGGTAGGTCAGGTGGTCTGGTATTCCCACCTCTTTAAGAATTTTCCACAGTTTGTGGTGATCTACTCAGTAAAGACTTTGGCATAATCAATAAAGCAGAAATAGATGTTTTTCTGGAATTCTCTTGATTTTTCAATGATCCAACGGATGTTGGCAGTTTGATCTCTGGCTCCTCTGCCTTTCGTAAATCCAGCTTGAACATCTGGAAGTTCACGGTTCATGTACTGTTGAAGCCTGGCTTGGAGAATTTTGAGCATTACTTTGCTAGCATGTGAGATGAGTGGAACTGTGTGGTAGTGTGAGCATTCTTTGGCATTGCCTTTCTTTGGGATTGGAATGAAAACTGACCTTTTTCAGTCCTTTGACCACTGCTGAGTTTTCCAAATTTGCTGGCATACTGAGAGCAGCACTTTCACAGCATCATCTTTCAGGATTTGGAATAGCTCAACTGGAATTCCATCACCTCCACTAGCTTTGTTCGTAGTGATTCTTCCTAAGGTCCCCTTGAGTTTGCATTCCAGGATATCTGGCTCTAGGTGAGTGATCACACCATCGTGATTATCTGGGTCATGAAGATCTTTTTTGTGTAGTTCTTCTGTATATTTTTGCCACCTCTTCTTAATATCTTCTGCTTCTGTTAGGTCCATACCATTTCTGTCCTTTATTGTGCCCATGTTGGCATGAAATGTTCCTTTGGTATCGCTCATTTTATTGAAGAGATCTCTAGTCTTTTCCAGTCTATTGTTGTCCTCTCTTTCTTTGCACTGATCACGAAGAAGGCTTTCTTATCTCTCCGTCTCAGCACTCCTAATAACTGAAGTTCTCTGTCGGAGGACTGTCCTGTGCACTGTAGGAGGTTGAGCAGCCTCCCTGGCCTCTACCTACTAGTTGTTAATAGTAATAGCCTCCTTCTCCTAGTTCTGAGGACCCATCTGTCTCCAGATGTGGCCACATGTCCCCTGGGGCCAGAACCATCCCCCAGCTGAGAACCACTGAGATAAAGCCACAGTTCAGGTGCTGGGGGATTGTGATTGAGCAGGGGCCTGAGAGTGTGTGCATGAAAGCAGCCACCCCAGGTGAGTGACTCAATCTGCCAGAACTGAGAAGTCCTGCCCGATTTATTCTCCTGGCTGTTGACAACACATTTCTCATTCTGGGCTCTGGCAAGTATCCAGTTTCCAACTAACTGAATGTTGGCGGTCAGCAAAAGATACTTTGGGAGGGAAAATAGAAGAAAAGAAGTTACTGCCCTTTCCTTTCCTGGTTTCCCTCTCCCTGAGGTGAGAGACACTGACTCCAACAAAAGCCACATTTTCGAGGGGCAAAGTTGAAAGCCATGTAGCCTCATTCAGGAAATGAAGGAAGAAATAAGAAAGAGTAGTGTGTGCATTTATCAGTCCATGGGCACCTGGCCACTCTGGGGAAGCCCAGGCCTTTTGCAAGTACGGTGGCTCTGAGGACAAATGCTCTAGGTCACGGTGATGGATTTTAGTGAGGTCTCCGAGGAAGTGGGTAATAATCAGCCTGAGTTAAGAATCTAAAAGGACAGTGACAACTCTGAACACGTGGGTCTCACTTGTGACCCTTTAGCCATACATTGTGATGTGGGTCTTTTTCAGCCTCCTTTCTTTTCTTGTGAGTCTCTGAAGCATGACCCAGCACATAGAGGCCACTGGGTTTTCATCTCTGGAATCATGATCAGAGAGTCATCAGAATGGAGATGTAGGACCCATGGAGATCTGGCTCATCCTTATATATAAGGCTTCTCATTTCTTTCACTGTCTTTTTTCTTTTCTTATAAAAACATGAGATGGTAGTTATTTATGTGGAAGTCAAACTATGAAATTGACATTTTCATATATTAAAAAAATGATAACGTATGGGTGATTTCCTGTAGCTAACCCTAATCTCTATATCTTCTCCTCCCCCTCCCCCTTCTCTGTCTATCTGGCTCAGTCTCTTTTCAGGGCTCCATTCTCTATTTTCTTGCCTTTACAAGCACATATGTATTATGCAGAATACCAGCTGTGAAGGTCAGTAGACATTAACGGGAAAAAATTAAGAAAAAGAACAGGTTTCAAATTTCAGTAAGTGTTAATTTGAAAACCCACTGATGCACTTCGTATATCTGGAAGGGAGGTCCTGTTGTCCAGCTGAGGCAATGGCATGTGAAATTCTTGATCCTGCAGAATGGACCACTTCTGGTGAGAATGTGAATTCTTTTGTGTCACCATTCTGGCATATTAACAGGGTTTCTTATTCTTTATTTGTGCTCTTACATTCAAGGGGACTTTTCTGAATGTGGGGATGTAGTATTAGGGGGATTATACTCACTTAATGAATCTTGACCTTCAGATAAAAAATCTCTAAATACGTACTGACCAATAAAGCAAATCTGGCTGGACAGGCTTTGTCAAACCATCTCACTGATGGTCCAGGTGTTTGGTATCTAGTTTCCCATCCAAGTTGGTTTTCTGGATGAGCACTCTGGCCCTTGCAGCATCTTTGCAAGCTTCTTCTAAGTGGATCCTGTTGACTGTCCTTACCCCACTTGCCAACCTCAGTTTTGTTTCCTGGATCACAAATGGAATCTGTCACCTTCTCGTGGCTAAGGCACTGCAAGTCACGACACCTTTGTTCCTCTGCACCTAATATGCCTTCTTTTTCTTTCATTTTTAAAGATGCAACAGTTTTAAGCAAATGCAAAAGCTCGTGGAATGGAGGCATCAGAAATGAGGTCACGTAGAAGTATGGGAGTGAATAGGGCACAGATCCTTAAGAAGATGAGCACGGCCCAGTTTCAGTACTTTAGGTACGATGTGTGACAAGTGCAAAGAAGAGCTGCAGTGTCATGTCACATTTTCTTCTTGTCAAAATCATTTGTGATTATAGTCAGTTGCAATTTTGAGAACCCTGCAAGCTTTTTGATTCATCTTTCCTTTTTGAATCTCATACTATGGAATCATGTCAGTTTTTTACTCACATCTCATTAGGGTCAATAAATTCAAAGCCGTGGTTATTTACTTAACATATACTTCATGGTCAGTAGGTAGGAGGTGATGTGGGGGTTGGCACACAAAGCATGATTGTGCTCTTGAGGGATTTGTAACTAAGTTGAGAAAGCTGAAAATAGCTAAATAAGTCAAAGGAAATATATAAATATGTTGAAGTGCTAAAGACAGGTCGTCAGCTCCTTATCTAAAACATTTAGAGCCAGGACTTCAGGATTCATACATTTTCTCTCATTCTAGAAAGATAGTATGGTTTGTAGCCTGTATAATACATAACAGTTTTAGTAGGGGTAGGGCCATAGCACCCAATAACTAAACTAAACATATAGTAAATAGATATAAAATTAAAAACAATATGTAATAAAGGAAGACTGTTAGTAGGCCAGCTTTGTTGCCAAATGAATTTAAACCAAACCTAAAAGAAAAAGAAAAGTTCTGCTTTCTGAAGTGTTTGGGTTTCAGAATTGTGGGAGGAGACCCTGAACCTTGCTATTTAGTCTTCTAGTCATGTCGGACACTTTCGTGACCCTATGGCCTGTAGCCCACTAGGCTCCTCTGTCCATGGGATTCTCTAGGCAAGAATACTGGAGTGGGTTGCCATTTCCCCCTCCAGGGGATCTTTCCCACCCAGGGATCGAACCTGCATCTCTTGTGTCTCCTGCATTGACAGGTGGATTTTTTTTACCCACTGAGCCATTAGAGAAGTTCTGTGTCCTGGGTATTGACTAATATAGGGAGCTGCTACTGCTAAGTCGCTTCAGCCGTGTCCGACTCTGCACGACCCCATGGACTGCAGCCTACCAGGCTCCTCCGTCCATGGGATTTTCCAGGCAAGAGTACTGGAGTGGGTTGCCATTGCCTTCTCCTAATATAGGGAGAAGAAATGAATATTTATGATATTGGTAGAAACTCTGATATTTTTCAGCTATAGAATCTGAGGTTCAACCAAGGTGTAATTTGTTCAAAGGTGTGTACAACTCAGCATCATCTGGAAACTTGGAAGAGATACAGATTTCACAGCCCATCCTCCACCCACTGAATCAAAAACCTTAGGGTTGGGCCACAGGTAATTTGTGTTTAGACAAGGCCTCCAGCTAATTCTGATGCATGTTAAAATTCTGAGAGCTGCTGATGTAGCACGTTCATGACAGAGAACCTGAATTCAAACTCAGGTGTTTCTAATTTAAGACACCCCCCCCCCCCCGCTTTTTTTTTAGATACTAGTTTCCTGCTCTCAAGGTAGAAAGAAGCAAGAGATGGTTGAGAGCTCATATAGTAACAATGACTTCAAAGAAGTTACGTTGAAACATGCTTTGCTTTAATCTAATAGATAAAAGCAAAATAATTTCGTAATGTACTTCTGTAGAATATTAGTCTGTTCTTTAATTTTATCAAGAAGAAAAATAAGCATTGATAATTCCCTGTTTTATTTTCTCCATGGTAATATCTCGAAGATGGTATATTTTGCAATTTCTTTAAGATCAAGGTAGTAATTTGTGAAAATTAAGAGTTAAGAACTTTGTTAATGAAAGACATTCTCAAATGTTCTTAAGATGGTTATTGACCAATTATTTGGTATCTTTGATGTAAGCAAGTTTTACTGGTAAGATGATGCATCTTGCTTTTCTACTTTCAACATATTTCTTAGTGTGCAAGTTGACACACTTAAGAAAAAGTCCAGTTGGAAACTATTAAAACATCCCCTTTGCAAGTAAATGATGGTTATTTGTGTGGTCCCAGCTCAACTTAGAAGGCAATAGATTTGAACTTAAAGGGCAGGTTTACGGTACAGAGGAAAGGGAGAAATTGAGGACACTGATCACTTTTCACCTTATTCACTGATAAATGGGATGACTTACTTCTGAAAGTGAAGAGATGGACATTAATATGGCTGTGCTTAGACTGAGACCTGGCAAAACACAAGACTAATACACCCTTAGGACTGTTTTAATAACTCAATGTCATATCGATTTCCTTCAGAAATGGATACTGTATGGCAAACTAAACCACTGCAAAAACAAAATGGCAAAAAATGCTACCAAAATCACACCACTTATGAGTTCTCTTTTTACCATTGTGAGTAAAGTTTTCTTTTATGGGATGAAATGAGTATAATCTGGTATCTTCCACTAGCAATTAATCATATCAATTTAGGGCAGCTGTTCCAGTTATCTCTTGCTGCATAACAAATCACCCCAAGCCTTAGTAGCTTAAACACAATAACAACAATAATTATGCTCACAAATCTGCAATTTGGACAGGGCTTAGTGGGGACAACACCTCCCTATTCCACTCAGTGACTGATGGGACGGCTTGAAGGCACTGGGCTAGAATAATCTGAAGGCGTTCTCACAGGTCTGGCTCTTGGCTTAGCTGTTAGCAGGGGCTTTCTACTAAAATGTATTCTTGTGACTTCTTTGTGTGGCCTGGGCTTCCTCACCAAATAGTGACAGGGTTCCTGGGGTGAATATCTAGAAAAAGGGTCATTTAGAATTGGCAACACCTTTTGTGACCTAGATTCAGAAGTTATGCAGTGTCTGTTCTAGTCATCATAGTTGTAATAGAGTCCTGCCCAGGTTGAAGGGAAGGGTAAGTAGATGGCACCTCTTGATAAGGGAATGGTAAGGTTCTGGAAGAGCAAGTGGGGCCACTGTTGGAAAAGACAATTTCAAGAGGTTAAGAATTACACCTCTGATTTTTTTCATTGTTATTTTTTAACTTTTTATTTTGAAATAATTTCAAGTTTGCAGACAGGTTGCAAAAATAGTGCCGAATTCCCATATACCCTTCATCCAATATCCCCTCATGTTACATACGTCTTACCAAACTGTAGAAAAAACAACAGTGAAAACTGAGAAATTAAACTTGTTACAATACTATTAGCTAAACTTAATAATGTATTTGGATTTCAGTGTTTTCTCCTAACATCCTTTTTCTGTTCTGGGATATGATAGATGGTTCCATATTGCATTTATTAATAGTTGTGTCTCCTTGGTCTCCTTCAGTCTGACACTTGTACAGTGTTTTTTTGTCTTTTATGATGTCACACTTTTGAAGTCATTTTGCAGAAGGTCCCTCAATTTGGGTTTGTTTGATGTTTTCTCATGTTTAGATTGAACTTAGGCATTCTTGGGAAGGATGACACAAAGATGATGTGTCCTCAGTCATGTTGGAGACATGATGGAGTCAGTCCATCAGTCATGATGTTCACATGTGTTACTGGTGATGTTAATCTTGATCTGCCAAGTGGCATCTGTCAGTATTCTTTACTATGAACTTACTATTTTTCTCTTTGTAATTACTAAATATTTTGGAGAGATACTTTGAAACTAAACAAACATCTTGTTTTTACTTAAAACTTTTGCAGAGTAATTTTAGCATCCATTCATGGATCTAGCCCTCAGCAATTGCTGATGTGGTGTTCTAATATTTATTTTTCTATTTTCTTCATTCCTTCTGTATTATTTAATTAGAATTTTTCTCTATGGGAGAGCTGTCCTTTCTCCCCTATTTATTTTTTATTCAGTTGTATATTTATATCAGCATGGAATCATGGATATTTATTTTTAGGTTTATAGCACTCCAGTACTTTTGCTTGGAAAATCCCATGGATGGAGGAGCCTGTTAGGCTGCAATCCATGGGGTCGCTAAGAGTCAGACACCACTGAGCGACTTCACTTTCACTTTCCTGCATTGGAGAAGGAAATGGCAACCCACTCCAGTGTTTTTGCCTAGAGAATCCCAGGGACGGGGGAGCCTGGTGGGCTGCCGTCTCTGGGGTCGCACAGAGTTGAACACGACTGACTTAGCATAGCATAGCATAGCATTCCAATACTATGTTTGTTTTCTTGTTTAAATTGTTCCAGCTTTGGCCATTGGGAGCTCTTTCAGGTTGGTGCCTATGCCATTTCAACATGACTTCATCCTTTTTTTCCCTAATTTTTTGAAGCACTTCTTTACTTTCTGATACCAAAACATGCTCTAGGTTTATCTTGTATTTTCCTTGCCAAAGCCCTGGAATAACAAAGAACTCTAGTTCCTTTTATTGGGAATGGTATTTAGAAACCAAGATCACAGGGCTTAGATGTAAACATTGAAACTGAGTTGTCATATGTATACCCACATCCATATTTATTTCTATATCTATTTCTGTCTTTTAGGGTTATAAACCCGACCCTAACATTATCACATTTGTCCATGTTGATATTTCTGTCTCAAGTTCAACACTATAGAATTTATTCTAACCTTCCCCCTTTCTTTATTTGTAATTTCTTACTCTGAAAGTGGTAACCTGACTCTCATTATCTGCAATATATTTACTTATTTCACTCCTAGAATACGAATTATTTCAGTTGTTAACCCTTAACCCTGTGAGAAACAAATTTAGCAACTAGAGTATAGTGCTTGTACACTGCTCCTTTTTGCCTTTAGACTTGGAGTATTTGCTGTTTTTCATAGTGATGTCAGTCATATCTTTTTTTCCCCTCACTATCTTCCAGGTGGTTAGGTGATTCACTTGTAATACAGTTCAATTTGTCGTAGTCTGCATTATGTCTTCTCCCTCACATCTTAGTTTTTGTTTTAATTTACCTGCAGTAAAATTCACTCTGTAGCATAAAGTTCCATGGACTGTGACAAACTCAGTCATGTGACCACCACTAAAGTCCCTTATAAAACCATTCCATTACTCCAAAAATTTCTTTTGCTGTCCCGTCATAGTCAGTCACCTCTGCCTAACACATCTACCCTTGGCAACCGTGGCTCTGTTTTCCATTCCTATAGTTTTTTTCTAGGCTTTCACATAAATGGAATCATGAAATATGTAGCCATTCATTTCTGGCTTCTTTCATTGAGCAGAATGCATTTAAGGTTAATCCATGTACTTGTGTAGATCAGTAGTTCTTTCCTTTTCATTGCTGGGTAGTATTCCATTGTATGAATGTACCACAGTTTGTTTATCCATTTAGCAGTTGAAGGACATCTGGCTTTTTAGGGTTTGGTGATTTCGCATAAAGCTGCTATAAACATTCACATGTATAGGTTTTTGTGTGAACAAAAGTTTTCATTTCTTTCAGGTAGATATCTAGGACTGTGAGTGCAGATACATAGGCTTGGTATATGTTTAACTTTATCAGAAACTGTCACAGTATCTCCCAAACTGGCTCTATAGTTTTGCATTCCTAACAGCAACGTATGAGAGTTCTGGTTGCTCTTATATTTTTTTTAAGAATGCAAATATTTTTATTGAAGATAGTCATAAGAATATACTTTTTATTACCACTTTAAGACTGTTCATTGTGCTGATCACATGAGAGTTATTGTTCTTTTGAGTCTATTATTTTTAATGAATGTATTCAATGCATATATTTTTCTTATGAACTTAAGTACAAATACAGAGATATTTAGGGGACATTTTCACTTCAAAATGTCATTAAAATTTTTTTAAAGCCATTTTCTTTTTAAAAAATTTTGATTGGAGGATAATTACTTTATAATATTATGATGGTTTTTTGCCATACATCAACATGAATTGGCCGTAGGCATACATGTGTCCCCTCCCTCCTGAACCCCCTTCCCACCTCCCTCCCCATCCCATCCATCAAGCTTATATAGAGCACTGCCTTTGGTTTTCTTGCGTCATATGGCAAACTCTCACTGGCTATCTATTTTACATATGGTAATGTATATGTTTCAATGCTATTCTCTCAAGTTATCCCACCCTCTCCTTCTCCCACTGAGTCCAAAAGACTGTTCTTTACATCTGTGTCTCCTTTGCTGCCCTGCATGTAAGTTCGTTGGTACCACCTTTCTAGATTCCATATATATGCATTAATATACGATATTTGTCCTTCTCTTTCTGACTTACTGCACTGTGTATAATAGGCTGTCGGTTCATCCACCTCATTAGAACTGACTTAAATATGCTACTTTTTACAGCTGAGTAATATAAACTACCATACACCCCAGCAGTCCCACTACTGGGCATATATCCTGAGGAAACCAGAATTGAAAAAGACACATGTACCCCAATGTTCATTGCAGCACTATTTACAATAGCTAGGGCATAGAAGTAACCTAGATGTGGTACTTATTATACACAATGGAATATTACTCAGCTATAAAAAAAGGAATGCTCTGCATTCCTGCCACTGCCCTTTGGTGGTTCTGTGACTTCAGCTCTCTGATAGGTTTGGAATTTAGATATTTAGAATTATTTTGGTTATTTTTTTCATCATCAGCATAAGAGCAATGCTCCTTTTCACTTTCTACATCACAAGTGGGAATCAGAATTAGAAAAGCTTTGATTTTAAAGTTTAAAGAGATAACATAAGTTTAACTGGGAAATTAAGGTCAAAATAATAGACTTTTATTATTTTGGAATGACTAGAGCTTCACTGAATAGAAATATGATGTACTGGGAGGTAATGGGGATAAACATAGTTTTTTTTTTTTAGCTGCCTCCTTTACATCTTTTGTGCCAAGCCATCTCTGCTGGTGTCACATGACTTTGCCAATATTAATTAATCACAGATTGTATATTGAAATGCTTATGGAATCAGAGAGATTACATAAATAGACAGGATTGCATAAATCTTGCTGGATATGATACAGTAGTAAGAGTAGGTCAGGGGCTAAACTAGTTTGGAAATGTATACTCTGCTTTAAGGTAATTCAAGTGAAAATTTATATGTGCCTGTGTGTGTATGTGTGTGTCTTTATCTCCTAACAAGTAAAAGTGTTCAAGGCACCGGCTTTTGTTCCCTGGTTCATTCTGTATGGTTTAGCTGTCAGTTCTGCAGGGAGTGGTCAGCGTGGTGCCAGTAGCACTAGTTAGTAAGTGTTCAACAGATATTGAATGAATGAAGGACTGGTCACAAAAGATGGCAAGAAATCCAAGGCATTATTGATTACATTTTGAAATAGATATTTCTTTCCTTGTGTTTTGAGAACACAATAGTTTTTTTATAGATCTTATGGAACTTCTTGCCCCATCACAGCTTTTGTCAAGATCTCTATATGTCATAAGGAACTAAAATTAAAATAATGAAAGGACTAGTTTTCTATAGCAACACATGGAATATTTCTATATCAGTTACTGAATTAAGTGATAACATTGAAGGATCGATTTATTGCTTTTTGCCATGTAAAATAGCTAATTTGGGTTAGTGAATGGCAGCAAGAAATTTAAGATTAAAAATTCCAAAAAAAAAAAAAATTCTGTAAGCACCACTCATCTCCACCAGTATCATCTCACAACTGTTTCAGGCTGTACAACTATTTAATGGGGATATTTCAGAGAATCAAAAGCAATAAAATAAATGTTTTTATCTTCCATTCATTCCAGTGGGGCAATGTGGGATTTTAGATTAAGATCAGTACTTTGAGGTAAATGTGAAATTGACAAGGCAGAGACTAAGAATTGCCCTGGAGTCTAAATTGAGTGTTTTTAAGAAAAACTGAAGAGACAGAGAAACTTCTTTTTGTTTTGTTTTGTTTGTACTTCTCAGTTGTCATTTTGTTTCCAAAGGATTGAAGAACTTTTTCTTGGGGTAGAGTAGGTACACAAGGAAAATTATAGGTTAGGAGATAAAATGCCTTTTGGGCAGAGGAAAGATTGTGGTAATGGAGATGGCAGATCTCAGGGTGGGAAGGATACATACATTTATACAAAAGAAAGAACTCAGCTCTAACAAAAATTCCCTGGGGTAGGTAAGACACGAGAATAAATTAGGTACAAAGCAGAAGAATCCCTGAAAAATTGTAATATGAATGTAACCAGTCGTTTTCCTCTGAGTCAGACATCCTATATTCACTTAGCTCACGGTTACCTACAACCAATACAACACTGGCCAAGTTTCAGCATCATGTGTTTTCCATCTCTGTTGCTGTTACTTAAGTAAAAACGGCATCTTGTTCATGTTTATCATTACCCTGCTATCTGTACTTCTTTTGTGTGGCTCACTTTTTAACATATAAAAACACTGGTCTGAGACTTCCCTGGTGGTCCAGTGGCTAAGACTTTGTGCTCCCAGTGCTGGGAGCCTGGGTTCAATCCCTGGTCAGGGAACTAGATCCCACATGCTGCAGCTAAAGATCCCAAGTGTCACAACTATCCTGGCACAGCCAAATCAATAAATACATATTTTAAAAAATCACTGATATGCAGTAAAAATTACCTGAGTCAATGTGAACCAGTGTTTCAAATACCACACACCCACACTACCAAGGCATATTCTAGCCATTGATGTAATTAGCATTTCTTTATGCCAAGTTCATTTGAAATCTTGCTTCAGTTTTCCTTTCATGTGATTAAATACTTAAGCATTAAGTCTCAAAGGTCAATTTACATAAATAATGAGGAACCCGAGTCACCCTATCTATGTTGGCCCCTCCTTCTATTGTGGAAGTAAATGCTGTAATATACATGCATCCCACATTGCAAGCCATTTGCCATTTCTATCCCTTAGAAATATTAATACTGAAATACTAAAGAGGCTTGGCTTTCATGGGTACATTGCTGCCACATTTTATCAGTTCAGAGGAAGAACTATGAATTTCATGTGAAAAGGCAGTATTTGGGAGGATGGTATTTATAAATGACAGGGGCTGGAAGGCTAATGTGTTGATCAGACTTCTATGGCTTTGAAAAATAATGGAGCGCTCCCTCTGCATGGCTGTCACTGTGTAGTCCAGGGCATAAATCCATACCATTTAAAATGACAAGACCTTGTATTTACATAGAGACTTTCTCTAAGGAATTCACATCACTCCTTAGGAATGGCTCCATTAATTCTTAAAGCTTTGGGAACTAGAGTGGGAAGATATATGTTTTTGGCCAGTTGTCATAAATGAAAGAACCACGCCAGAGATAGGTTTGTAACTTTTTCAAGGTTACTCTAGCCAAACTGAATTGCCAGAAGTTTGGAAATGCAGAGTAATATCAATTTCCCATGTGGGGGAATGGCTGTATGGTCACTTGGGATATGGGAGGAACATGGCTTTTCAGAAACTATCTTTTATCATTCTTACTCCCCTATGTAATCTGTGACTGAGGGATAGTATCTCTATAATGGTTAATGTTTCCCAAACCGTGGTCCTCTGAACACTAGACTATGCAAGACATCAGGAGGTCTTCATTGAAAAAAATAAAACATGGCTTCCATGGCCAAATAAGTTTGAGAACTGCTTCTTTTGTATTTTTGTTTTGCTGATTCATGATTCGTATTAGTGCAGTAAAAGCTCTGAGAAGTCCTGTAGTGAAGAAATTACTAACTTTAAGTCACAGTTTTCCAGATTTATTTGACCACGGACATAAAGTTTCTTTTATAAGAGCACGTCTTAAAGACTTAATGGACTGCATTTTGAGGAAGGACGTTTCTTATATAAAGGCTCTGGTGAACAGATGCTTCTCAAAAATCTGTTTTTATTCTCTCATCTTTCCAGGCCCACACTCTATGTGGAGGCCTCATTCACAGATGACCTGGGTAGTGTTGGAGCCTTAGAGATGCAGGAGGTATTTTTCAGTGTTGCTAGATGAGGGTCCATGGAAGGAATGAGATGGTGCTGAAAAATCCAAGAACTATACCATAGCTTTTGCACCAATCTCCTTCCAGTTCCTGCCTTGTTCTATCTATTCCACACCCTGATCTGGAGCCTTTGCCTGGAATGGTGCTGTTAGCACAAGTTCTTGTGCCCAATGCATGGTGAAGCCAAACAAATTCAAACAGAGTTTGGAGCAGAGAAAGGTTTATTGCAAGGCTATGTGAGGAGATGAGGTGGCCCATACCCTAAAAAGCCTCAAGCTCCCCAAATGGTTTCCACAAAACATTTTTAAAAGCCAGGTGAGGGAAGGGTTTTAGGGTACGTGATTGGGTCATGCACAGTTCTCTGGCTGATGATGAGGGACGAGGTTTGTGTCACAGGGGTTAACTTTATCAGTTCTTAGACTCCAGGAGGCCTGGGGCTATGTGCTGATGGTCATCAAGTAGGTAACATCTTCTACATCTGCAAAACAACTCAGAAAATTTGCACCAAATACTGTCATCTAGGTACTTCAGAGAGGAGCTGAAACAGAGGATGTGGAGGAAGGGGCTGTCCTGGGAAGGCCCATAGGGTCTTGCTCAGTTAAAGTGCTAGAGTGCCCTGTGTGCTGGGCACTGAGGGGATGAACAGTCACAGATCAAGTAGCAAATATAGTGCTGACCAAGGAGGAATCAAGAACCAATTGGACACGAACTAGGAGGAGTGTATCATTGGGGCACAGAAAAGAACGTGGCTTCTCAGAGTGGATGTAGTAGAGATAGGGGTGATGGCAGGAAATGGGGAGACATGGAATCTCATGTTCTAGCATCTTGACAAGTTTGGCACGTGGCATCCCAGAAAGGGTTTCTGGGCTAGGGCAGGGTCCAAGATGAGGTGCAGCCAAGAGTTGTCTTTCCAGTAGCTCTTGTACATTGCTTAGGCAAATCTGAATTAGCATATTTTATATTTTTAATTAATTTTTTTCTTTTTTTAAAAAGTATTTTTCTTTCTTTATTTGACTGCACTAGGTGTTAGTTGAAGCACACAGGATCTTTAGTTGTGGCATGTGAGGTCTAGTTCTCTGACCAGGGATCGAACCTGGGCCCCTGCATTGGGAGGGTGGAATCTTAGCCACTGGACTACCAGGGAAGCCCCAGTATTAGCATGTTAGCTACTCTCCTACAGGATGTGATAACCGTGTTGCCCTGTCAACTAGCATTCATTTGGAAAATGGGTATTTGTCAATATGGAGACTGATAGCCTGTGGATATGGTATTTTGGTAAGGCAGAAACAACAAAAACAAAAACTATGTCAAGATGATTAGTTGCCTTAAAAAAAGAGAGAAAAATCCGGTGAGAATGCCTAGTTTTAGGAGCATATTGGGTTGTTAATTCTCTTTTTCTTATTCTTCCAACCAGTGCTGTCCTCCCTGCCCCCACAGACATGTTGTCACTATTGTGATCAAACAGGGCAGGAGCTCTCACTCCTCAAGTTCAATTCAGTTCATTTCAGTCGCTCACTTGTGTCCAACTCTTCATGACCCCATGGACTGCAGCATGCCATGCTTCCCTGTCCATCACCAACTCCCGGACCTAGCTCAAACTCACGTCCATTGAGTCAGTTTTGCCATCCAACCATCTCATCCTCTGTCGTCTCCTTCTCCTGCCTTCAATCTTTCTCAGCATCAGGGTCTCTTCAAATGAGTCAGTTCTTCGCATCAAGTGGCCATAGTATGGGAGTTTCAGCTTCAGCATCAGTTCTTCCAATGAATATTCAGGACTGATTTCCTTTAGGATGGACTGGTTGGATCTCTTTGCAGTCCAAGGTACTCTCAAGAGTCCCAACACCACAGTTCAAAAGTGTCAATTCTTCAGCACTCAGATTTCTTTATAGTCCAACTCTCAAATCCATACATAACTAATGGAAAAACCATGGTTTTGACTAGGTGGACCTTTGTTGGCAAAGTAATGTCTCTGCTTTTTAATATGCTGTCTAGGTTGGTCATAACTTTTCTTCCAAGGAGCAAGCGTCTTTTAATTTCATGGCTGCAGTCACCATCTGCAGTGATTTTGATGTCCAAGAAAATAAAGTCTGTCACTGTTTCCATTGTTTCCCCATCTCCTCAAATGCCATTTTAATTAGAATGTGGTTCCTGGAGGACAGCATTGAAATGTGACAGGAGTTAGGGGGACCTAGGAAGGTAAACTGGGACCAGTTATAAAGGACTTTGGCTGTCATAAGTCAAAATGTCATGACTCATTCATCAAGTGAAGGAGTTTGAACCCTGTTGTCTGGAAATGCAGATAATGCAGAGTTTTGAAGTTGGCTTGTGGCGTGATTGAATGTTACCCACCTGCTCAGGTGTTGACCAGCCCCTGTATTGCCCCCACCCTCTCATTGTCACCCATTGAAGGACTGTCTCTTCTGGGAAACAGTCTCCACTACAGAGACATTGAAGTCAAGGACATATGTAATCATGTTTAGTGCATCTTAGGTCATGTTTACACATGGTAAGTAAATGGGATGACTGTATGTGTCTCAGGACTTCCCAGGTGACTCAGTGGTAAAGAATCCACCTGCCAACGCAGAAGATGCAGGTTCGATCCCTGGGTCAGGAAGATCCCCTGGGGAAAGAAATACCAACCTACTCCAGTGTTCTTGCCCTGGAGAATCACATGGACAGAGAAGCCTGGTGGGCTACAGTCCATGGGGTCACAGAGAGTCAAACAGGACTGAGCGACTAAACAACAGCAATATGCATCTTCTTTGATTATTATGAAAATAGCAACCAAGAGATAGGTTTTTATTCTTGTAATCAACTATAAAGAATAATTATAATAAACAAATGCAGAGAATTTCATAGTAGGCCATCCAGAAAAGTTCACTGGGTTTATGTGAGTAGATTTTCTTAAGAGCAGGCACCATTCTTCTCTGAACATCTGGCTGGGAATTTCCTGGTGGTCTGATGGTAGGAGCTCTGCACTCTCACTGCTGGGGCCCAGGTTCAGTCCCTGGCTGGGAAACTAAGATACCGCTAGCTGCATGGCATGGCCAAAAACCAGAAACAACAGAAGCGGCAACAACAAAAAGCTTCAAGGCTTTTATTAAAAGTAATGCCTACGAGAGGGAGCTAAGCCAGGCTCAGAGAGCCATCAGACCACAAGGCTTGGGTGACCTGGAGGGAGTGGGGAGGAGGGAGAGTGGGTGGAAGTGTCCTAGAGTGTGGTGCGGTCACAGACAGCTTTGGCAAGGCAGTCAAGGTGTCCTCCAGCCAACATTGGCCATCAGAGGTTTTCCCTGTCCCCTATCAGTGGGCCTCCCTTCCTTAGTACCCCTGTGGCTCTCAGTCATTGGCTTGGAGTAGCCTGTGCGAGATGTAACCCCACCCAAATGCACCAGTGGCTTTCAGAGCACAGCAGCGGGGCCCAGGCCCTCAGGAAGTCTGGGGGGTCGGTACATTCTGTTGGCTGCAGTAATGTACATGATTCAAATTTCTCCTTGGAATTCTCCAAATCTTCACAAAAAGTGTGTATGGGGGCGCAGGGAGGGCCTGTTGTTGATAGAAATGGGAAGATGATGGCAGGTCAGAGATGGTCAGGTTGGTTACATCTGAACATGCCACCTGCCTGCTGTAAAAGATGGAAGGGTTTGCAGCTGGTTTTACCATATACTCTATCCTTCTGCAAATTCCACGGCATCTAATGCCTTCGTGCTGAAAAAGAAAAATGATACTACAGAGGGGGGAAGAGGTAAAATGTTGATTTCAATTTCTGGGTAAAGCTGTCAGACTCAGGAAGTTCTTGACACTTCATTATAGGTAGAAGCACTTTGTGTAGTCTCGTTACATGTTATAACCCAGATAACTTTTGTATTGATACAATTATTCTAAAATAATGCTCCTGTCAGATCAGAGGCAAAAACAATTAGAAGATACCTTTGTCTGAAATCAGCATGATGAAATGTATTAATAAAACACAGTGCATAATCTTGATTTCTTGATAAATTGTCTGCTCTGGAGAGCATGGGCAGCTCTGTAGTGTCTATTGAGAAAACAAAGGAATCCTGTCAAGATGACATCTGCTTCTTCCGTGGAACGTGTTAGGAGTTACGAGGTTTTGAATATGATGCAGTTAGCAGCATCGTGTACTTAATCAGCTGGCAAGGAGGACTGTTTGTTTTCTTTTACGGGCATCTGTGGATTCTAGAATGCAGCTCACATTTGGCTTTACCTGAAAATCAGCAGGACACTGAGTTTGAAGATGCAGACTGAAATTGCTGTCCCCAATCCAAGCGTATCTGAGGGTTATTGTTGTTTAGTTGCTCTGTTGTGTCCGACTCTTTGTGGCCCCGTGGACTATAGCCCACCAGGCTCCTCTGTCCAAGGGATTTTCCAGGCAAGAGTACTGGAGTGGGGAGCCATTTCCTCCTCCAGGGGATCTACCCAACTGAGGGACCACACCTGCATCTCTTGCATTGGCAGGCGAATTCTTTACCACTGAGCCACCTGGGAAGCTGTACCTGAGGGTACTATTGGCCGTGTGACAATGAACTTCGATGATATGGGGCTGAGGGTGGTGTTTCAGTTGATTATGGCCATAGTAATGCTGCACAACAACCAGCCACAAAATCGGAGCAAACCAAAAGTGGGTATTTAGTTCATACGTCTAGGGATTGATTGGAGATTGGCAGTCCAGATTGGGTTATGCTGGGGCAATTTGATTTTGCTCTGTGTCTCTCATCTTCCTCCTGGGTTCAGTGAGCCAGTCTAAGCGCATTGTTCTCATTGTGATGTTAAAAATGCAAAAGTATAAACATACAAGTTATATTAAGGCTTGGGCTTGGAACTGGCACATGATCTCTTCTGCCTCATTTTATTGGCCAAAGCAAGTCACATGGCCACAATCACGGGAAAGGCACAGAGAAGAAGAATCTGCCCATCATGAGACCATGGTAGGCATGTGGATGCAGAAAATTGTGATGAAATGGGCCTCAAATAGGCAACATACCACAGGGAGCAACTAGCCCTACCTCGATCTTTTGTTTAATCTAGGTTTCCCAGGAAAACTCTAGCTGGGGGTGGTGGGGGGAAGGGGTTGGGGGGGTGGTGCTCAGCCCACACAAGGCACAAGGTCTTGACTCTTCTTCTGCGGCAGGGGCTGTTAGCCATTCACTTAAATCCATTGCTGCTTCATCTTGGGTTGTTTGTCTTTTTGCTTTTGATCTGTAAAACTTCTTTATATATTCTATTCTGAAGAGGACAGTTAACAGAAACATGGTGTGCAAATATTTTGTACCATTTTCTGGGTTGTCTTTTCACTTTCTCCATGGTTTCTTTTGCACTAACGTTTAAGATGTTGAAGTCCAATTTATCTACTTTTTCTTCTGTTGCTTGTGCATTTTGTGTTATATCTAAGAATCCTTTGTTAAGTCCAAGGTCATGAAGATTCATCCCTAAGTTTTTTTCTAAGAGTTTTGTAGTTTTGGCTTTTACATTGAGGTCTTTGGTCCATTTTGAGTTGGCCTTTATGTATGGTGTGAAATTTGGGCCCAACTTCATTCTTTTGTATGTGGATACCCAGTAATGCCAGCATTGTTTGTTGAAGAGAGTATTCTTTGAGAACCACAGATCCAGATAGAAATGTTCATAGGTGTTGTCATTCAGGCAGACTCGGGTGTAAGGCTTTGTGGTTTGCTTGGTACCATGGTGAGGAGAAGGCATGGTCAGAGTTGTGGTGGGGAGGGTACAACTGAAACTGACATGGAGGCTGGCCTTTTGGAGATGGTGTATCAGTCTTGGAACACAGCCAAAGGAATGCTATAATCTCAACTCAACTTTTAGAAGGTTTTGATATTAATGAATTTATAGACAGGCATATACCTAGTAGTTTGGAATCTGGATGGCTGTTGAAAACTTGGCAAACAGTTACGTATTACCCTATTTATTAGATGTCTATAGGTATGCAGTGGGACTGTACTCTGTGGGCCAAGGTTTTGAAAATGGGGGCCAATACTGGAGAAGAGGCCCACGTAGGGTGAAACTAAGCAAGATGTGGTAGACTGATGATTAAAATTGCTGCAGTTTTTAAACCCCTCCTTGTGTCTAGTCTTGTTGCATTGTGACTCCATGGCTCATTTCATCAACAGGTAGAGGTAATTTGCCCCCACTTTAATCTGGGCTGGCCTCATGATTCTTTTTGGCCAATAGCATATAACAGACATGCTGCTGCTACTGCTGCTGCTAAATTGCGTCAGTTGTGTCCGACTCTGTGCGACCCCATAGACGGCAGCCCATCAGGCTCCCCCATACCTGGGATTCTCCAGGCAAGAACACTGGAGTGGGTTGCCATTTCCTTCTCCAATGCATGGAAGTGAAAAGGGAAAGTGAAGTCGCTCAGTTGTGTCTGACTCTTAGTGACCCCATGGACTGCAGCCTACCAGGCTCCTCCATCCATGGGATTTTCCAGGCAAGAGTACTGGAGTGGGATGCCATTGCCTTCTCCGATAACAGACATGACTATGTGTCATCTCTGAGCCGAGGCATCAGTATGTCTTGTGCACTTCTCTCTGTCTGGGAGCCTTACCCTACTTTCCATGAGAATGAGCCCTGATGGGAGGATGAGAGACCTCATGGAGGCAGTGGGAGGCAACCTAGTCAATAACTAATCAACCCCCTAGCCCACCCACAGCTGAGCAAGGCTCCATGAGGGAGTGCAGTGGAGACCAGAGGACTTATCCAACTGAGCCTAGCAAAAGTCATCAGTCTCCAGAATCTTGTTATAAATAAGTGATTGTTACTTTAAGCCACTGAATTTGGAGATGGTTTATTACACAGCAACAACTAATAATACACAGGGCGTAGAGGTTCTGTTGAATGGACTGTAGATCAGGATGGGTTTTCTCAGGACCAGGACTAAGGTTAAGCAAGGGAAGTGCTTAGGTGCAAAATTTAAGGCAGCATTCACTCTTAGGTGTAGGCCCTGTATTTTTCCTAGGCTGGGTCTTCTGTTCATGAGTGGGAAGTGTTGAGAGTGAGAGCTAAGGAAGGCCATTAACACAGACTGAATCACTGGGAAAACAAGAGTGATGGCAGGGAAGTGGTGGGTCAGGATACACACAGGCTCAGAGCTCTTCTTGGCTTTGTGTTGCTGAGGAACATAGATGTTACCAGGTATGGTTGGTGGTCAAGGAGATCCCAGTTTCATCACAGAAGCCCATCTCTGTGTCTGGGCCAGTAGATCCCAAACCTGGGTGTGTGTCAGAAATGAGGAGAGGCTGTGGTCTGGGCTGTGAGCTTAGTTCCTAAGCCATGAAACTCGAGAAAGGACTTGGCGAGGAGGCCAGGCTGTCATCAGCTGTGTGCACACTCCTTGGCCTCTTGCTCGTTTGACTTGGTAGAACATAATGGCTAAAATTCAAGAAATAATGGGCCACTTTTAGAAAAGCACCACCTTGCAGAACACACTTCAGAACAAATGATTTTCATGATAAGCAGTAAGATTCTTTGCTCCAGTTGCAACTGCTGCAATTTACACATTGCATTGAGTTGTTGTTCAGTCACCCAGTTGTGTCCAACTCTTTGCAACCCCATGCACTACAGCATGCCAGGCTTCCTGTCCTTCACCATGTCTTGGAGCTTGCTCAAACTCATGACCGTTGAGTTGGTGATGCCATCCAACCATCTTGTCCTCTGTCGTCCCCTTTCCCTCCTGCCTTCAATCTTTCAGAACATCAGGGTCTTTTCTAATGAGTCAGCTCTTCGCATCAGGTAGCCAAAGTATTGAAATTTCAGCTTCAGCATCAGTCCTTCCAATGAATATGCAGGGTTGATTTCCTTTAGGATGGACTGGTTTGATCTCCTTGCAGTCCAAGGGACTCTCAAGAGTCTTCTCCAACACCACAGTTCAAAAGCATCAGTTCTTTGGTGCTCAGCTTTCTTTATGGTCCAACTCTTACATCCATACATGACTACTGGAAAACCATAGCTTTGACTAGATGGACCTTTGTTGGTAATGTAATGTCTCTGCTTTTTAATATACTGTCTGGGTTTGTCATAGCTTTTTCTTCCAAGGAGCAAGCGTCTTTGAATTTCATGGCTGTAGTCACCGTCTGCAGTGATTTTGGAGCCCAAGAAAATAAGGTCTGTCACTGTTTTCAGTGTTTACCCATCTGTTTTCCATGAAGTGATGGGACCAGATGCCATGATCTTAGTTTTTTGAATGTTGAGTTTTAATGTTGCATTGAGTAGTGATAAGCAGTTTTAGAAGTGACAGGGACAGGCCATATCCAGCTTTGCAAAAGCTGGGTCAGACCAATAGGGTGAATTCCTAAACTATCACATCATCACCTTCATTTTAGTAATAAATGATAACAAGAGTGGCTCTTTAGATTTGGGGAGGGGAGTTGACCAGACAGTGAAGTAATAAGGGTGTGTGTTCCTGGGGCTAAGATGTGAACAGTTGAAGAGACTGTCTGCACTGTAAAACACTGTGAAGCCTCTAGGATAATAAAGACATATTGGAGACAAGCTTTCAGTTCTTAGCTTGTCAGTCTTCGTGGAATATCCTCTTCTCTTTCTAAATCAGGAACTAAGACATTCAAGGCTTGGGTAGTTAATGACAGCAGAGGAGGGGGCCATAGGGGAGCTTCTTGGTTACAGCTCCAGAGACTGCCTCTCACTCACCGAAGGTACAACCCTATTTCTCCATCCTTTTTATCCAGGCTTGGACTGTACTGGACTTCAGTTTACCATTGCCCTGCTAGTTCACTGTTTGATAGTTCTGTCTTCTCTCTTGTCCTCTGTTTCATTGTAAATGGATGCCCTTAATCTAGTTATACAATCACTCCTTCTTGAAACTGAAGTCATGCAGCCTCTCTGAATTATAACTACTCCTTCGGGACCCAGGACCTGGAGATGATTTGGCCAGTGCATTTTTGTTCTTACTGGGAAACCACTAATTGTTTTTTAAATTAATTTATTTTTTCCATTAAAGTGTAGTTGAATTACAATGTTGGGCCGATCTCTGCTGTATGGCAAAGTGACTCAGTTATACACACATATGTGTGTGTGTGTGTGTTTTCAGTTGTGTCCAACTCTTTGTGACCCCATGGACTGTAGCCCACCAGGCTCCACTGTCCATGGGATTTCCCAGGCAAGAATACTGGAGTGGGTTGCTATTTTCCTTCTTCAGGGCATCTTCCTGACCCGGGGTTCAAACCCAGGTCTCCTGCATTGCAGGCAGATTCTTTACCATCTGAGTCACCAGGGAAGCCATACACATATAGGCATTCTTTTGTATATTCTTTTCCATTATGATTTATCTGAAGAGATTGGGTATAGTTCCTGTGCTATACTGTAGGACCTTGTTATCTGTTTTAAATGTAATAGTTTGCATGTGCCAACCCCAGACTCCCAGTCTATCCCTCTCCCTCTCCTCTTTGGCAGCCATAAATCTGATCTCTATGTCTGTGAGTGTATTTCTGTTTTGTAGATAGGTTCATTTGTGCTGTATTTTAGATTCCATGTATAAGTGGTATCATATAGTATGTGTCTTTCTATTTCTGATTTACTTCACTTAATCTGATAATCTCTAGTTGCATCAATGTTTGCTGCAAATGATATTATTTCATTCTTTTTAATGACTGAGTAGTATTCCATTGTCTGTATGTACCATATCTTCTTTATCCATTCATCCATCAATAAACATTTAGGTTGTTTCCATGACTTGGCTATTGTGAATGGTGCTGCTGTGAACATGGAGATGCATGTATTGTGATCCATAAGGGGTTGGAAAAAGGATTTCCAGACATGAGTATTTCATAATAGAGTTTGTTAGAGTGGGAGATGCTATTAGAACAGAAGGACAGCTGAAGGGAGAGCTGACCCTTTGGTGGGCTAGTAGCCTCAAGACAGAATTCCTGCTGGAAGGATGATATTATGTGATTGGTTAGGGTGCTATTTGGTGGGTAATAAGGTGGGTATATTTACCTAATATGGGGTCAGGGAGCTGGCTGGTTTAGTTCAAGGGGACTCATGGCAAAGAGCTCATGGCTCGTGGCAATGGGACTCAGTTCCAGAGATGACCTTGGTGTAGGGCTCCACATCTGTATCCTTGGTACAAGGCCTTGCACCCATGGCCTTGGTGTAGGCCTCCACATGTATCTTTTTGAATTATAGATTTGTCCAGGTGTATGCCTGTGAGTGAGACTGCTGGATCGTATGTTAGTTCTACTTTTAGCTTTTTGAGGAACCTCTACATTGTTCTCCATAGTGGCTGCACCAACTTTCATTTCCACCAACAGTGTAGGAGGTTTCCCTTTTCTCCACATCCTCTCCAGGATTTATTAGAAACCACTCTTTCTATAAGGCTTATCCCAATCAGTTGTTGCTGATAACCCAGTCTTTGCACTGTCATTTGCAGACCGCTTGGAGAGTCATTGAGGACTTCAACCTTGGCTCCTTTTCACTTTCTTCATCTCTAAGTGTGGTCCTTATGAGTGATGATTTTAATGATGCCTGGTAGGAAAAGGAGTACATCAAGGCTGTATATTGTCACCCTGCTTATTTAACTTACCTGCAGAGTACATCATGAGAAATGCTGGGCTGGAAGAAGCACAAGCTGGAATCAAGATTGCCGGGAGAAATATCAATAACCTCAGATATGCAGATGACACCACCCTTATGGCAGAAAGTGAAGAGGAACTAAAAAGCCTCTTGATGAAGGTGAAAGAGGAGAGTGAAAAAGTTGACTTAAAGCTCAACATTCAGAAAACGAAGATCATGGCATCTGGTCCCATCACTTCATGGGAAATAGATGGGGAAACAGGGGAAACAGTGACAGACTTCATTTTTTGGGTCTCCAAAATCACTGCAGATGGTGATTGCAGCCATGAAATTAAAAGATGCTTACTCCTTGGAAGAAAAGTTATGACCAACCTAGATAGCATATTGAAAAGCAGAGACGTTATATTGCCTACAAAGGTCTGTCTAGTCAAGGCTATGGTTTTTCCTGTGGTCATGTATGGATGTGAGAGTTGGACTGTGAAGAAGGATGAGCGCCGAAGAATTGATGCTTTTGACCTGTGGTGTTGGAGAAGACTCTTGAGAGTCCCTTGGACTGCAAGGAGATCCAACCAGTCCATTCTGAAGGAGATCAGCCCTGGGATTTCTTTGGAAGGAATGATGCTAAAGCTGAAACTCCAGTCCTTTGGCCACCTCATGCAAAGAGTTGACTCATTGGAAAAGACTCTGATTCTGGGAGGGATTGGGGACAGGAGGAGAAGGGGACGACAGAGGATGAGATGGCCGGATGGCATCACCGACTTGATGGACGTGAGTGAGTGAACTCCGGGAGATGATGATGGACAGGGAGGCCTGGTGTGCTGCAATTCATGGGGTCGCAAAGAGTTGGACACTACTGAGCGACTGAACTGAACTAAACTGGGCATGGCAGAGCCTGTTTTATACTCATCTCTTGTAGCTCTTGTATCACTGCTGAAATCTGATATTTTCTGCCCAATATTTCAAATCCCCACAACTTAAAACTGGATAAAGTCTGACCCATAAGATTTAAGGAAACTTGGGTGGCCATATTGTTAATAACATTCCCTACCTGTTTGTATTTTTTGAGTTTTTTTTTTTGTGTGTGTGATCTTAAATGGTGATAAGCCTTCAAATAATCAATAATAGTCCCAGTCTTATGAATTGAAGTGATAGCTCTTTGACATTTTTTATTTGAATTTTTATAAGTAAGCATTTTTTTGCATTTTGGCCTCTTTTTTGATAACATTATGGGAAATAGCAGTTTCTAGTCTAGCTAAAAAATTAGCATAGGCTTTATTAGGCCCTTTCCCAAGACATATATTTTGAGATAACTTGGGCACAAGATTAGCTAGGGAGAACAGGTTTCAGACAATATCTGTGGGCAAGATATACTGTTGTTGTGTAATCAGGGGTACAAATCTTGAGATACAAGTTTCCAGGCAAGATTGTTATAATTATAATCATTAACATAGAGCATAAGAAAAGCATTTCCATGAGTGAGACATTGTGCTGTGTAATCATTAGTTCTGGACCTAAACAAAGGTCAGTTTTCCAGCAAGATACATTGTTGCACAAGACTTAAGGAAAGCATGAGTGAGAATGTTTGCTTCCTCTTTATAGGGCCTTGGACTCTCTGCTTAAGCTTTTTTTTTTTTTTTTAAATTTTATTTTTAAACTTTACATAATTGTATTAGTTTTGCCAAATATCAAAATGAATCCACCACAGGTATACATGTGTTCCCCATCCTGAACCCTCCTCCCTCCCCATTCCATCCCTCTGGGTCATCCCAGTGCACCAGCCCCAAGCATCCAGTATCGTGCATCGAACCTGGACTGGCAACTCGTTTCATACATGATATTTTACATGTTTAAATGCCATTCTCCCATATCTTCCCACCTTCTCCCTCTCTCACAGAGTCCATAAGACTGTTCTATACATCAGTGTCTCTTTTGCTGTCTCGTACACAGGGTTATTGTTACCATCTTTCTAAATTCCATATATATGTGTTAGTATACTGTATTGGTGTTTTTCTTTCTGGCTTACTTCACTCTGTATAATAGGCTCCAGTTTCATCCACCTCATTAGAACTGGTTCAAATGTATTCTTTTTAATGGCTGAGTAATACTCCATTGTGTATATGTACCACAGCTTTCTTATCCATTCATCTGCTGATGGACATCTAGGTTGCTTCCATGTCCTGGCTATTATAAACAGCGCTGCGATGAACATTGGGGTACACGTGTCTCTTTCCCTTCTGGTTTCCTCAGTGTGTATGCCCAGCAGATAATAGCAAATGAAGCAACTGACAAACAACTTATCTCGAGAATATACAAGCAACTCCTACAGCTCAACTCTGCTTAAGCTTTAGCTCTTTCATTTTTTCCTATTTTTAGGAGAATACAGTTGTTAGGGAAAGGGGTGGAGAAATCATTCTGTAACTTTTTCCTGTTGGAAAGGGGTGTAGACCCTAACTTGTTGAGGTAATATATTTTCTTTATTCTCATAATGAGGATCTTTGATCTAGGGGCCCCAAGTAATAGTTGGAAGAGCCTGTGGCAATCATAGGAGCTTGAATAATCATTTGTAACAAATGTCTCAAACCTCTTAGATATAAAATTCATTATATAGTTACAGATATAAAAAGCAAACAGCAAGAATAAGATGACTACAACTATTACAGTCAAGATAGTTTTCCACCATTTGGAGATAAGCCTCTATTTACTGATGTGAAACCCAAAGAGTTTGAACTTTAAATAAATGATGAAGTAAAGTAGAAAAATGGTGGGGCTTTCCAGCTGTTTGTCCCATAACCCCGCACTTACCTGACCTCAGTAGGTCCCAGTCACTCTGCCCTGAATACCGTGAATTCCAGGTCCCTGTTCGGGTGCCACTTGTGGTCTTCTTTACAGACCAGGGCCTGGTGGACCTGAGTCAATGAAAAGAAAGAGGGAAAAAGAGAGAGAGAGAGCAGTATCTCTCGGGTTATGTGGAAAACCAATAAAGCCCATACACAGGACTTGTACCGCTCACGAAGGCACAGGGCGTCCTCTCAAGAAGGTCTTGAAAGCCTGGGTGAGAAGGTGAGCTTGGCAGATTTCCACGTTCCGAAGAGAATGAAGACAGAAAGAAGGATGTGGGGGACCCAAGTCTCTAGTGGAACAAGGGTATTTTATTAGGAGAAATGCAGGCTTATGTATCTTTAGTAAAATGATTACTCAGCCATTACACAGGATGAAATTCCATCAATTCCAACAAAATGGATAGTCTAATACATACAAGGTCACTGACGCTGAAAAGAGTCGCTGAAGGGAGTTACTGAAAGGAATCCAAGCAGGTACCCTTTCCCATGATCTCAGTCTTGAGAACTGCATGCAGCTCTACTTGTTCCCAGAATAGGAACTGATAAAGAACAGAGAATCCTTGAGAAATGGCACATAAAGGAAGAAAAGTGCAACATATTGGATTCCTTAAAGTTAAATGTCCCCTGACACCTACCTACTGAAAATGCTTTCCAAACTCCAGTGAGAACAACTCTACTATTCCCATCAATGTATAACTCTTATGCTTTACTTGGTTGCTTTTGATGATAGCCCCGTGAATTTAGGGACTATGTCTCATCATTACGATCCTTCATAGTGCTCAGGACACAATAAATACCTTTTGGTATTATTGTATTAATATTTAAGCTTTGATGCAATGGGAAATGGACAGGTAGTCAAGTTTTCCCTTTAAACAGTTTTTTTTTTTTTTTTTTAAATTCTGAATGCCCAGGTTACTGTCATTGTCTTGGCCTTCATTCTCCATGCAGGAGTAGAGAAGATTGAAAATAGAGTTGATTTTTGCCTTATCCAATTTTGAGTTCAAAAGAATCTGATGACTGCAAAGAAAGAAAACCTATGGGAAACTGATGTATAATTTATTCAGTACCCGATACCTGCAGGAAACATCTGTTGTGATTTTATAAGCCTGTACAAATTCCAAACAAGCTAAGTGAAGAAAATGTGCCTATTTAAAAGACAGCAGAGCAGTCCTCTCTAAAAACATTAAGGAGAGCGATGTCTGCAGCTTTATTTGGCAATTGTATATAATCTCAAAGGCAATACAGCTATTTTATTCATTTAATTAAAAATGGAAAATGTATTATAATGAAAAAAGTAAGCTGTGGAAAATGATGAACCACCCTCCCTGAGTTCCTAACCTCTTTTTTTCCCCACTTTGTATGGTTAAGCTTTCCTGGCAATTAAGATGTTTAAAGCAATGGAATGAAAGTACAGAGTTATAGGATGGCTGGTTAATTTCCTCATAAAGTTATTTTTTAAATCCTTTGCCAATTACTCCATAAGCAAAAAACTTAAACATTGATGTTAATTACCTTCATTAGTGCTGACAGTAGTTTGCACTAATGATCAGGTTTGTTCTCTACTCCATTTGATGAGCTGTGAATTATTAATGGGTATGAGTGCTACTTTACCACAGATGGCAATACTTTGTAGGCTGTTTTTCAAAATGCATGTCAGCATAGTCCTCAGTGTTCAGACTCTGTGCATCCATAAATACTATGTTAAAAGAGTCTTTCTGTACCTTTCTGCTAATCATCAGGCCTATGATCATTGTGGTTTAGCTACAGACAGGATGAGTCTGCATTTGAAGCTGCATCAGGGCTGTGATCAAGTTTCTGCTTGGTCCTGAGTCATTGTGAAACACTAGGCTGGTCAGTTCTCTGAATTTCCTTGATGGATGTGTAAATTGTGCTGCACTGTGCTGTGTTCAGTAGTTTCCGACTTTTACGACCCCATGGACTGTAGCCTGCCAGGCTTCTCTGTTCATGGGATTTCCCAGGCAAGGATACTGGAGCTAGTTGCCATGCCTTCCTCCAGGGGATCTTCCCGACCCAGGGATTGAACCTGCATCTCTTGCATTGGCAGGTGGATTCTTTACCACTGCGCCACCTGGGAAGCCCCATGTGTAAATTAACCCCCCTCTCCCCACTTTAAAATTTGACTGTGAGCCCAGCTAGATTCAGGCCTTAAAAAATTCCTATAACTCTGCCCAGGTAAATACAAGGTTAACATAAAAAGACCCAATCCTGGTTTGACACTCTAAAGATCATGGAACAGTACCTTGTTTTGCGTCTAGGTGACTCACATTCTCACCTCCCCCCGCTTCCCATCCCACCAAATTCCATACAGGACCAGAGCAAGGAGCACATAAATGACTGATTACTACTCTTGGACCAGGTGCAAGAAGAGTTCTCAACCACTGAGTCATCAGGGAAGATGATCACATGCCTGAGTAGCAGCTTGTGTCTGGGAATAAAAACAACTAACCCGTTTATTTGTGCAGTGCTCTGAGCTCTTTCAAGTATTTCACACGTATTTTCTCATTTTACCCAGAATAGAATGAGGGTGATGATCACAGTGGTCTGGAAGCACATTTTCAAGGAACACGAGTTGAGGTTTTCAGTCTTAGGCAAAATGAAGGACTGCCTTTTCCCTCCAGGATGAAATTGCATTTATGTTGTTCTTCCTGAATTTCATTAGCTTCTCACTCCCAACTTGAAAGATGACTGTGAAAGGCAATGAAAACATGAGAATGTGGCAGCAAATGCTGAATATAAAGTAGAAAAAAATAATGGAAGTCTTCCCTTTGAATTTAAAGAAAACAATGGTCTTGGCACTCTAATCATTGGGTTTGATATTGAAACACCGTGTGGATTGTCCAAACCAGGGGAATTGTATGAATCTGAAACTGGAAGCCTGAACTGCTGGAAAAGATAGGTAGATTCAGGGATGTGGCCAGGTTGCTGAGACTGATTGGACAAATTTATCAGGAGCAACTTAATTTTTTTTTTGTTCCCACTGTTCTTCAATAATGAAACCTTCAAAACACTAAAAGACTATCAAGGCTTGAAACAGATGGGAAAAGCAGATGCACCTTGCATTTTCCTTCAGACAGAGTTCCCTAATAGCCTGGGAGATGGGCAAAGGAACACGTGCTCCTAGGAGCTTGTGGGTCCCTCCATCTCCCTCCTAGGGGACCTGGCTGGCCTGGCAATGGCCAGATTAAGTGTTGCACTTAAGAAACCTGGTTTCATGATTTTTTGTTATAAATATTATAAAAAGAAAGTGAATATATATGCATATATGTATGCATATGCATATGTATTTTTTTCCTCCCCCTTAAAGAGGTGGCAGTGTGGGCTTTGACTTGAGTTTGTTGTTTTGCAACCTGTTACTGTCAGGGTTGTTGGAACTTCAGGAAGCCTTTCTGGACCTCCTTTGGTTTAGAACAGTACTGTGTTAAAGCCCTTAGAGTGTTCTAGACTGAGACTGCCAGGGGTAGTGAGCTCAAACCTGATTTAAAAGTAAGGGGGTAAAAACTACAAGGAAGGCACCATTTCTGATTGACGTGTGTGGGGGATCCACCTCACCATGGAAACCTCACCAAGTTTTTATCTTAAAAACTTCCATATTTGAGAACCAAATGGATTAAAGTTCACAAACTGGTGTTTTCTTGTGTTTCTCATAGTGTGGCCATCAGAATGACCTGGAAACTTGTTTGAGATGTAGATTCCCAACCCTACTCTAGACCTGCTGAGTTGGAAACCCAGGAAGGTGCAGCCCAGCTGTCTGTTTTAACAAGCCCTCCAAATATTCTGGAGGAGGAAATGGCAACCCACTCCAGTATTCTTGTCTGGGAAATCCCATGGACAGAGGAGCCTGGTGGGCTACAGTCTACAGGGTCACAAAGAGTCGGACATGACTGAGTACGCATGCTCATGCACCAGGGTATTCTGATGCAGGCTTACGTTTGGGAACCACTGCTGTTTGCTAACAGAGTGGGTCTCAACATGGTCCAAACAGTGGAATCACCTGGAGAACTTTATAAATAAATACCAGTGCCTGGTCCCCACCACTGGGCATTCTAATTTGTTTGGGGTTTGGCCTGTTTGTTGAATGTTTCAAAACCTCGCTGGATGATTCTAGTATTCAGACAAGCAGATGATCCACCCACTGTGCTATCAGCATGCTCTCTTATAAGGGGGAATTTTCAAAAAAAGAAAAGCAAGGCACAGCATTGACAGAAAACAAAGCAAAATAGGAGTTTGGGGAGAGGCAGATAAAGTGAGTTATACGTCCAGAATGCTTTCTTCTCTGTCTAAAGGCATCTGAGTCAGTCTCCAGAACCTTTTTAAGTGATGATTAATTCTCCAGGTAATAACATTCTTCTCTGTCTGAGAAATAGTCTTGCTTTGTGGTTGACACACTTCAAAATTTATGTGTGAGAGAGATTCCTATGGGGTTCTGATGGCAAAAATATAGGGAAATAGCATAACAATTTTGAAGAAGTTACTTTGCAACTCAAGAATATTGGTCCAAAACCATCTGTATTGCTCTTGTTCTTTGTGACCTTAAATGACCAAGCTCCATTCTAAGCCTGCATTTATTTTATTTCATGAAATCTTACAGTTGGACAGTAAAGGCCACAGATGCTACAAGAATACCCCTTCTTGTTTCTGTGGGTTGGTTGCTTCCAATGCAAATTTGCTGGGAAACTTAAACCAACCAATTATTAGGAAGTTCTTTGACATTAGCAAGTTGAAACTGAAATATATCCTCTTATAAGTTATACCCATTCCTTTCAGTTCTGCTTTGGAGAACTACTCTTGAGAGGCAGGTTATTTAAAATCCTCTCCAGGTCAAGAAAGGATGTATAAACATAACTCAAAAGCCTGGTAGTGTTTTGAAGGTTGTGATCATGTGGTTAACTACTGATAACATTTTCCCCATTGGTTTTGAGCCAACCGGAAATAGACACAGAGATCAGATATCACTGTGAGGTCCACATTATTGTGGATAAAATTGGGGCTTTGACCTGAAAACATTTGGCTTCTACCTCTTCCTTTTGAATTGGGCTGACTTTGTTGCAGGGCAGAGAAGCCATCTCTGAGCATATCTACTGCATCCTATAAGGGCAGAGCTCCCTATGAGCTCTAAAACAAAAAGCCAACAAGTTCAGGGCCCACACATGCCTGAGCCCCTTCTTCCTCATCTCCTCTACTGCAGAGGGGTGGTTTGGAGAGAGAAAACCAAAGAGTTCCTTCCATACTGGTCCCTCCCAGGAGAAGAGAGGAAACTGGAGATGTGTGGTCATAAGTTCCTATCCCCCAGTGTACATCAAGCCTTCTGAATGTTGCTGGTGTATGCTCAGTTGCTAAGTCCTGTCCAACTCTCTGCAACCCCATGGACAGTAGCCCACGAGGCTCCTCTGTCCATGGGATTTCCCAGGAAAGAATACTGGAGTGGGTTGCCATTTCCTCCTTCAGGGGAGCTTTCCAACCTGGGGATCGAACCCACATCTTCTGTATCTCTTGCATCTGCAGGCAGATTCTTTACCACTGAGCCACCTGGGAAGCCCTTCTGAATGTTTCAGTACTTCATATAGTTGAAGGTAGTTATTATTTGCCATGTGTATTTGTGCTTTCTCTCACTTAAAAAAAATTTATAATCCCCTGGGAGTTCCCTGGTGGTCTGGTTGTTTGGATTCAGTGCTTTCACTTCCATGGCCTGGGTTCAGTGCCTCGTCAAGAAACAGATCTCACAAGTGGCATGGTGGGGCCAAAAAAAAAAAAAAATCCCAACCACTATATATGTATATGTGAGATCTCCAGGCCTCTCACAATGAATCATGCTGATTATCCATATGTGGACATGAGTCCCTCTGATGTTCTTCTTAACATGTGATAGTCAAAAGTGGGAAGGTGTTTTTAATTTGCTTTGATTTGATTGTTTTAGGTTTGAGTGGTTGGTATTATATTTTGTGATCTTGCTTAGTAAATCTTCTTTTTTTTTTTTTTTTTACCCCTGTGGCATAAGGATAGTCTCTAATACTTTCTTTGAAGTATTTTAAGGTTATTGTCTTTCACATTTAAGTTCATGTATTATGGAGAGTTGATTTCTTTTTTTTCAACAAAGAAATTCAATTTTATTTTCCTCCTCATGTGTAACCATTTCAACACATTTGTTCAAGAGTGCAATCTTTTCCCCAATTTCTCATGACCCTTTGGTCATGTACCAGGTTTCCATTTAGGCATGAGTCTGTTTCTAGATTATCTGTTTTGTTATTAGGATCAGTTGGCCTATTCATACGCCAAAAGCACAATGTTTTAATTGCTATAATTTATAAAAAGTTTTCATGACTGAGTTCCCACACCTTGTTTTTCTTCAGATGTGTCTTGGTCTGTTGTTCTTCATTATAAATCTTAAAGTCAGCTTGTTAAATATCTCTAAAAAATTTGTTAGGATTTTTATTAAAATAGTATTGAATCAAGAATGCATTTGAGAGAAGAGAGCTTTATGAAACCATATTCTTCATATCCATGAATGCATTTTTCCATTTAACTTTTTAAAAAACTTATTTTAAATGAAGCAAAGATGAACATTTTTAATCATAAAAGGTGCAATTCATAAAGAAGAAAGACATTATAAACCATTAGACACCTTAACAACAAAGAAACAAAGATACATAAAGTAAAAATCAGAAGAATTAAAAGAAAAAATTATATAATCATAGTGAGATATATTAGCATTTCTCTGAGAATATTTTATCAAGTACAGAAAAAATAAGAATAGGTGCATCTTGAATGATGTCATTTAATTTATATATAATAGATCTATAGTTAATATTAATCATATCCTATACAAATATACTTAAAATTTTGTATCCCATATGAAATGAAAAGGAGGATATGAAATGGTATGAAATATTAATAAGTGGGTGATTTCATTGTGTGCTTTGTAATTTATATTCTTCCTTCCTCTCTTCCTCCTTTGCTCCCTTTCTTTTGTGGCGAGTGATCCTTGTAGAAACTGTTACCTATGAGAATTCTTTCAAACCTGGGTTCTGTGTGCTTTCTTCCAGAAAGCAGTGGTGTTTACTTCTGTGAGGTTTCTGAATCTCTTTAAGTAAATCTCGGCCTTTGTTTTTTCAGTTCTTGGAAGTTGGGTGATTTCTAGAATCAATTTTGCATGAGCACCAGCTTACAGTTGTATCAATAGATTATCAGGGGAGACTGCCACCTCCACCACCAAAGAAATGACTAAAAAAGGCAAGTGACTTTATTCTGTCAGCTGACATGTTTCCACCTTTCACAATAAGTACAGCTCCTGAGGGACCAGGCATTAAAGAGGAAACCATTCAACTTTTCTCTTTGCTAGGGCCCAGTGATTGTTCCTTTAAAACCCAAAGCTGTAGGCAGCCAAGGCTCTGCAGATAAGCTCAGGGCTGCTGTTGGCCTTAGCATTTTGCTACCTCTCTGCATTCTTGCTTTGCTTCTTTTTGGCCACTGAAGACTTCATTTTCTTACTAGCTCATCCACTCATCCAGTGACTCCTTGTATCTAGCTACCTTCTATCAGGGAGGTGTGTTTGTGTAGGTGTATATGTGTGTGTATATATATATGTGTATGTGTTAGTTGCTCATTCGTGTCCAACTCTTTTTGAACCCATGGACTATAGCTCTCCAGGCTCCTCTGTTCATGGGATTTCCCAGGCAAGAATACTGGAGTGGAGAGCCATCCCCTTCTCAAGGGATCTTCCTCACCAAGGGATTGAATCCAGGTCTCTTGCACTGCAGGAAGATTCTTTACCATCTGAGTGACCTATTTACACATAAGTTTATATGCCAACCTTTTAAAGTATTCTGTAGCAGGAGCATTTTCCACAAGCTGATCTGTTAAGCCAAGATCAAATTGCTACTGAATTTAAAGTTAACCATTAAAAAGTTAGTTATACCTCCTTTGCATTACCTAAAGTTTGGTTTCCTGGTGGCTCAGACAGTAAAGAATCTGCCTGCAATACAGGAGTCCTGGGTTTGATCCCTGGGTCAGGAAGATCTCCTGGAGAAGGGAATGGCAACCCATTCCAGTATTCTTCCCTGGAGAATTCCATGGACAGAGGAGCCTGGCAGGCGATACAGTCCACTGGATTGCAGAGTCAGACACAATTGAGCAATTAATACTTTCACATTCAAAGTCTGATAAACGTGTTCTTTGTGTGTTTCTTTTGTTAAGGGCATCAAATTTCTAGCATTAAGATTTCTCAGAAGTCCAGTTGCCATTGTTTTCCTTACAGTTCTTCTGTCACTAAGCTTGACGTTCAGTTCAGTTCAGTCGCTCAGTCATGTCCGACTCTTTGCAACCACATGCACTGCAGTACACCAGGCTCCCCTCCCTTGTCTGTCACCAACTCCTGGAGCTTACTCCAGCTCATGTCGATCAAGTCAGTGATGCCATCCAACCATCTCATCCTCTGTTGTCCCCTTCTCTTCTCACCTTCAATATTTCCCACCATCAGGGTCTTTTCAAATCAATCAGTTCTTTGCATCAGGTGGCCAAAGTATTGGAGTTTCAGCTTCAGCATCAGTCCTTCCAATGAATATTCAGGACTGATTTCCTTTAGGATGGACTAGTTGGATCTCCTTGCAGTCCAAGGGACTCCCAAGAGTCTTCTCCAACACCACAGTTCAAAAGCATCAATTCTTTGGTGCTCAGGTTTCTTTATAGTCCAACTCTCATATCCATATATGACAAGTGGAAAAACTATGGTTTTGACTAGATGGAACTTTGTTGGCAAAGTAATATCTCTGCTTTATAATATGTTGTCTAGGTTGGTCATAAATTTTCTTCCAAGAAGCAAGTGTCTTTTAATTTCATGGCTGCAGTCACCATCTACAGTGATTTTGAAAGTGAAAGCGAAAGTGAAAGTGAAAGTGAAGTCGCTCAGTCGTGTCCGACTCTTTGTGACACCATGGACTGTAGCCTATCAGGCTCCTCTGTCCATGGTATTTTCCAGGCAAGAGTGCTGGAGTGGATTGCCATTTCCTTCTCCAGGGGATCTTCCCGACCCAGGAATTGAACCTGGGTCTCCCGCATTGCAGGCAGATGCTTTACAGTGATTTTGGAGCCCCCCAAAATAAAGTCTGTCACTGTTACCATGGTTTCCCCATCTATTTGCCATGAAGTGGTGGGACTGGATGCCATGATCTTAATTTTCTGAATGTTGAGTTTTAAGCCAAGTTTTTCACTCTCTTCTTTCACTTTCATCAAGAGGCTCTTTAGTTATTCTTCACTTTCTGCCATAAAGATGGTGTCATCTGCATATCTGAGGTTACTGATATTTCTCCTAGCAATCTTGATTCCAGCTTGTGCTTCATCCAGCTCAGCGTTTCTCATGATGTATTCTGAATATAAGTTAAATAAGCAGGGTGACAATATACAGCCTTGATGAACTCCTTTCCCTATTTGGAACCAGTCTGTTGTTCCATGTGTATTTCTAACTGTTGCTTCTTGACCTGCATACAGATTTCTCAGGAGGCAGGTCAGATGGTCTGGTATTCCCATCTCTTTAAGAATTTTCTACAGTTTGAATCCACACAGTCAAATGCTTCGGCGTAGTCAATACAGCAGAAGTAAATGTTTTTCTGGAACTCTCTTGCCTTTTCAATGATTCAACAGATGTTGGCAATTTTATCTCTGGTTCCTCTGTCTTTTCTAAATTGAGTTTGAACATCTAGAAGTTCATGGTTCATGTACTGTTGAAGCCTGGCTTGGAGAATTTTGAGCATTACTTTGCTAGTGTGTGAGATGAGTGCAATTGTGTGGTAGTTTGAACATTCTTCGGCATTGTCTTTTTTTGGGATTGGATTGAAAACTGACCTTTTCCAGTCCTGTGGCCACTGCTAAGTTTTCCAAATTTGCTGGCATAGTGAATGTAGAACTTTAATAGCATCATCATTTAGGATTTGAAATAACTCAACTGGAATTCCATCACATCCACTAGCTTTGTTTGTTGTGATGCTTCCTGAGGCCCACTTGATTTCACATTCCAGGATGTCTGGCTCTAGGTGAGTGATCACACCATCATGGTTAACTGGGTCATGAAGATCTTTTTTGTACAGTTTTTCTGTGTATTGTTGCTACCTCTTCTTAATATCTTCTGCTTCTGTTAGGTCCTTACCATTTCTGTCCTTTATTGTGCCCATCTTTGCATGAGATATTCCCTGGGTATCTGTAATTTTCTTGAAGTGATCTCTAGTCGTTCTCATTCTGTTGTTTTCCTCCATTTCTTTGCATTGATCACTGAGGAAAACTTTCTCATCCCTCCTTGCTATTCTTTGGATCTCTGCGTTCAAATGGGTGTATCTTTCCTTTTCTCCTTTACCTTTCATGTCTTTTATTTTCTCAGCTTTTTGTAAGGCCTCCTCAGAGAGCCATTTGGCCTTTTTGCATTTCTTTTTCTTGGGGATGGTCTTGATCATGGCCTCCTGTACAATGTCATGAACCTCATTCCATAGTTCTTCAGGCACTCGTCTATCAGATCTAGTCCCTTAAATCTATTTCTCACGTCCACTGTATAATCATAAGGGATTTGATTTAGGTCATACCTGAATGGTCTAGTGGAGAAGGCAATGGCACCCCACTCCAGTACTCTTGCCTGGAAAATCCCATGGATGGAGGAGCCTGGTAGGCTGCAGTCCATGGGGTCGCTAAGAGTCGGATACAGCTGAGAGACTTCACTTTCACTTTTCACTTTCATGCATTGGAGAAGGAAATGGCAACCCACTCCAGTGTTCTTGCCTGGAGAATCCCAGGGACGGGGGAGCTTGGTGGGCTGCTGTCTATGGGGTCGCCAGAGTCGGACACGACTGAAGCAACTTAGCAGCAGCAGCAGTGAATGGTCTAGTGGTTTTCCCCACTTTCTTCAATTTAAGTCTGAATTTGGCAATAAGGAGTTCATGATCTGAGCCACAGTCAGCTCCTAGTCTTGTTTTTACTGACTGTATAGAGCTTCTCCATTTTTGGCTACAAAGAATATAATCAATTCGATTTCAGTATTGACAGTCTAGTGATGTCCTTGTGTAGAGTCTTATCTTGTGTTGTTGGAAGAGGGTGTTTGGTATGACCAGTGCTCTCTCTTGGCAAAACTCTGTTAGCCTTTGACCTGCTTCGTTTTGTACTCAAAGGCCAAATTTGCCTGTTACTCCAGGTATCTCTTGAGTTCCTACTTTGCATTCCAGTCCCCTATATTGAAAAGGACATCTTTTTTGGGTGTTAGTTCTAGAAGGTCTTGTAGGTCTTCACAGAACCATTCAACTTGAGCTTCTTCAGCATTACTGGTTGTGGCACAGACTTGGATTACTGTGATATCAAACGGTTTGCCTTGGTAATGAACAGAGATTATTCTGTCATTTTTGAGATTGCATCTAAGTACTGCATTTTGGACTATTTTGTTGACTACGATGGCTACTCCATTTCTTCTAAGGGATTCTTGCCCATAGTAGTAGATTTAATGGTCATCTGAGTTAAATTCACCCGTTCCAGTCCATTTTAGTTCACTGATTCCTAAAATGTAGATGTTCACTCTTGCCATCTCCTGTTTGACCACTTCGGATTTGTCTTGATTCATGAACCTAACATTCCAGGTTCCTATGCAATATTGCTCTTTACGGCATCAGACTGTACTTCCATCACCAGTCACATCCACAACTGGGTGTTGTTTTTGCTTGGGCTCTGTCTCTTCATTCTTTCTGGAGTTATTTCTTCACTGATCTCCAGTAGCATGCTGGGCACCTACCAACCTGGGGAGCTCATCTTTCAGTGTCCTATCTTTTTGCCTTTCCATACTGTTCATGGGGTTCATACTGTTCATGAGGCAATAATGCTGAAGTGGTTTGCTGTTCCCTTCTCCAGTGGACCACATTTTGTCAGAGCTCTCCACCATGACTGGTCCATCTTGGGTGGCCCTACATGGCATGGCTCATAGTTTCATTGAGTTAGACAAGGTTGTGGTCCATGTGATCGGATTGGTTAGTTTTCTCTGATTGTGTTTTTCATTCTGTCTGCACTCTGACAGATAAGGATAAGAGGCTTATAGAAGCTTCCTGATGGAAGAGACTGACTGAGGGGGAAACTGGGTCTTGTTCTGATGGGCAGGGCCATGCCCAGTAAATCTTTAAGCCAATTTCTATTGATGGGCGGGGCTGTGTTCCCTCCCTGTTATTTGACCTAAGACCAAACTATCCTGGAGATTCAGTTCAGTTCAGTTCAGTCGCTCAGTCGTGTCCGACTCTTTGTGACCCCATGAATGGCAGCACGGCAGGCCTCCCTGTCCATCACCAACTCCCGGAGTTCACCCAGACTCACGTCCATCAAGTCAGTGATGCCATCCAACCATCTCATCCTCTGTCGTCCCCTTCTCCTCCTGCCCCCAATCCCTCCCAGCATTAGAGTCTTTTCCAATGAGTCAACTCTTCACATCAGGTGGACAAAGTACTGGAGTTTCAGCTTTAGCATCATTCCTTCCAAAGAAATCCCAGGGCTGATCTCCTTCAGAATGGACTGGTTGGATCTCCTTGCAGTCCAAGGGACTCTCAAGAGTCTTCTCCAACACCACAGTTCAGAAGCATCAATTCTTCCGTGCTCAGCCTTCTTCACAGTCCAACTCTCACATCCATACGTGACCACAGGAAAAACCATAGCCTTGACTAGACAAACATTTGTTGGCAAAGTAAAGTCTCTGCTTTTGAATATGCTATCTAGGTTGGTCATAACTTTCCTTCCAAGGAGTAAGCATCTTTTAATTTCATGGCTGCAGTCACCATCTGCAGTGATTTTGGAGCCCCAAAAGAATAAAGTCTGACACTGTTTCCACTGTTTCCCCATCTATTTCCCATGAAGTGATGGGACCAGATGCCATGATCTTTGTTTTCTGAATGTTGAGCTTTAAGCCAACCTTTTTACTCTCCTCTTTCACTTTCATCAAGAGGCTTTTTAGTTCCTCTTCACTTTCTGCCTAAGGGTGGTGTCATCTGCATATCTGAGGTTATTGATATTTCTCCTGGCAATCTTGATTCCAGCTTGTGTTTCTTCCAGCCCAGCGTTTCTCATGATGTACTCTGCATATAAGTTAAATAAGCAGGGTGACAATATACAGCCTTGACGTACTCCTTTTCCTATTTGGAACCAGTCTGTTGTTCCATGTCCAGTTCTAACTGTTGCTTCCTGACCTGCATACATGTTTCTCAAGAGGCAGGTCATGTGGTCTGGTATTCCCATCTCTTTCAGAATTTTCCACAGTTTATTGTGATGCACACAGTCAAAGGCTTTGGCAGAGTCAATAAAGCAGAAATAGATGTTTTCCTGGAACTCTCTTGCTTTTTTCATGATCCAGCAGATGTTGGCAATTTGATCTCTGGTTCCTCTGCCTTTTCTAAAACCAGCTTGAACATCAGGAAGTTCACAGTTCACATATTGCTGAAGCCTGGCTTGGAGAATTTTGAGCATTACTTGACTAGCTTGTGAGATGAGTGCAATTGTGTGGTAGTTTGAGCATTCTTTGGCATTGCCTTTCTTTGGGATGGGAATGAAAACTGACCTTTTCCAGTCCTGTGGCCACTGCTGAGTTTTCCAAATTTGCTGGCATATTGAGTGCAGCACTTTCACAGCATCATCTTTCAGGATTTGGAATAGCTCAACTGGAATTCCATCACCTGCACTAGCTTTGTTCGTAGTGATGCTTTCTAAGGCCCACTTGACTTCACATTCCAGGATGTCAGGCTCTAGGTCAGTGATCACACCATTGTGATTATCTGGGTCATGAAGATCTTTTTTGTACAGTTCTTCTGTGTATTCTTGCCATCTCTTCTTAATATCTTCTGCTTCTGTTAGGTCCATACCATTTCTGTCCTTTATCGAGCCCATCTTTGCATGAAATGTGGTTCAGTACTGCTCAATTCCCTACATTCTGTCCTGTCCCTGAAAACAAGTCCACAGACTCTTGTCAGTTTAAAAGAAACAGATATGGCGTATGTCCTTGTTATCTTTCAGTGCATAACAAATCAACCTCCAAATTATTTTATATTTTTTAATATTTTATCATTTTTTGTTTGATATTACTTTGCACAGTTCGAGGAGTGTTGGAGGAGCTGACTGAGCTCAGCTGGGAAGTTCTCACTTGAGGTTTCTCATGCAGTTTTAGTGGGTGGGGTTAGAGTCAGCTCAAAGCTTTTCTTCACTCATGGGCTTTCAGGTGGAGGCTGACTGTCTACCAGGATGTCAGCTGAGCTATTGTTAGAGAACAGGGCTTGAACAAATGGTCTGTCCAAGTTGCCTGGGCTTCCTCACAGCTTAGTGGCTGAATCTCAAGGGAAAGAGTGCTACAAGTCATGCTACCTTTTATGTTCTAGTCTTGGATGTTGTAGGTCTGATGCATTTTATTTGTTCCAAGAGAGTTGCCAAGACTGCCCAAATTCATACGGTGCAGAAATAACTTCCATCTTTTTGAAGGAGGATCATAAAACTTATGGACATGCATTACAGCCACCGCGGATTTAAGTAGGTAAATGTAGGAAGATTTCATGTTTTCAAATGCTAACAAGTTTTTTTTTACTGCCATGCTCATAGCTCTTCAATCCCTGATCCTTTTGGTGGAAATACAAATGTGCATTTTCCTTTGATTTTATATAACTCACTGGGTTTTACTCACTAAATCTTCTTCTGAACCTGCTTTATGTCTTTCAAGCCCTGAAGAGGCGTCCAACCTGCAGTAATTCTTATCATGTCTTTGATCAGGTTTTTCTGCCTCTAGTGTTACCCTCCTCTTCTGATACACTTCTGAGCAACACATCTGGTCATGTTTCTCTCACGATTGAAAGATCACTGTAGCTCTTTATCTCTAGTTCCTCAATATGGCACAGAAAACCTTCCACGATTGGCTCCTTACCTTTTTCTATGCCTCATCTCTCATTTTGCAGTTTCCCTTTGCACTCTAACAAAACTAAACACATTGCCTTTTTCACATCTCTGTGCCTTGACTGTGTTGATTGCCCCTCGCTAAAATGTCCATCTCTGACCTACTTGGCAGTCTCAAGCATTCTTAAGGTGCAATCACAAATGTATCCATGTTCCTGAGTCCGTAGCACCCATTTGTTCAATCTGCTGGCTAGACCGGAATTGCTTTACTTTTGAAACCCTCTAAGTTCAAATCTGCTCTAATTCCATACTGTTTCCTTGGGGGAGGGTGTAATCAATACATGCACCTTTCCCTTCTGGCATGAGAAGCAGCCTTGTCAGCTCCGGTGAAGAGCTCAGGAATCTCTGAGAACCCCTGATCTTCAGAGGATTGGGCATTTCTTCTCAAGAGTTGTCTCACCTCACTTTCCTTTGGTGACAGGATCCACAGTCATAATCCCATTTGTGCTTCCAACTGTGAGACTATAGCCTTACAGAATTTTCTTAAATATCTACCAAAATCAAGACTTCCCTGTAGATAGATAACTTAAAAATAATTCAGCAATATAAAAGAAAAGCAGCAGTCGAAAATATAAACAGCATTACATATGTGATGCAGCATATAAAAATTTTAAAGCATAAGAACTTGGGAGAAGAAAATTATTAAAATGGCAATTTTGATATACCATAACTTCAACTTCCCTATTATTGTAACAGGAGTAACAGGCAAATTTGGCCTTGGAATACGGAATGAAGCAGGGCAAAGGCTAATAGAGTTTTGCCAAGAGAACGCACTGGTCATAGCAAACACCTTCTTCCAACAACACAAGAGAAGACTCTACACATGGACATCACCAGATGGTCAACATCGAAATCAGATTGATTATATTTTTTGCAGCCAAAGATGGAGAAGCTCTATACAGTCAGCAAAAACAAGACCAGGAGCTGACTGTGGCTCAGATCATGAACTCTTTATTGCCAAATTCAGACTTAAATTGAAGAAAGTAGGGAAAACCACTAGACCATTCAGGTATGACCTAAATCAAATCCCTAACGATTGTACAGTGGAAGTGAGAAATAGATTTATGGGAATAGATCTGATAGAGTGCCTGAAGAACTATGGATGGAGGTTCATGACATTGTACAGGAGACAGGGATCAAGACCATCCCCAAGAAAAAGAAGTGCAAAAAAGCAAAATGGCTGTCAGGGGAGGCCTTACAAATAGCTGTGAAAAGAAGAGAAGTGAAAAGCAAAGGAGAAAAGGAAAGATATAAGCATCTGAATGCAGAGTTCCAAAGAATAGCAAGGAGAAATAAGAAAGCCTTCCTCAGCGACCAGTGCAAAGAAATAGAGGAAAACAATAGAATGGGAAAGACTAGAGATCTTTTCAAGAAAATTAGAGATACCAAGGGAACATTTCATGCAGAGATGGGCTCGATAAAGGACAGATATGGTATGGACCTAACAGAAGCAGAAGATATTAAGAAGAGGTGGCACGATTACACAGAACTGTACAAAAAAGATCTTTATGACCCAGATAATCATGATGGTGTGATCACTTACCTAGAGCCAGACATCCTGGAATGTGAAGTCAAGGGGGACTTAGGAAGCATCACTACGAACAAAGCTAGTGGAGGTGATGGAATTCCAGTGGAGCTCTTTCAAATCCTGAAAGATGATGCTGTGAAAGTGCTGCACTCAACATGCCAGCAAATTTGGAAAATTCAGCAGTGGCCACAGGACTGGAAAAGGTCACTTTTCATTCCAATCCCAAAGAAAGGCAATGCCAAAGAATGCTCAAACTACCTCACAATTGCACTCATCTCACATGCTAGTCAAGTAATGCTCAAAATTCTCCAAGTCAGGCTTCAGCAATACGTGAACCGTGAACTTCCAGATGTTCAAGCTGGATTTAGGAAAGGTAGAGGAACCAGAGATCAAATTGCCAGCATCTGCTGGATCGTGGAAAATGCAAGAGAGTTCCAGGAAAACATCTATTTCTGCTTTATTGACTCTGCCAAAGCCTTTGACTGTGTGGATCACAATAAACTGTGGAAAATGCTGAAAGAGATGGGAATACCAGACCACATGACCTGCCTCTTGAGAAACCTGTATGCAGGTTAGGAAGCAACGGTTAGAACTGGACATGGAACAACAGACTGGTTCCAAATAGGAAAAAGAGTACATCAAGGCTGTATATTGTCACCCTGCTTATTTAACTTATATGCAGAATACATCACAAGAAATGCTGGGCTGGAAGAAACACAAGCTGGAATCAAGGTTGCCGGGAGAAATATCAATAACCTCAGATATGCAGATGACACCACCTTTATGGCAGAAAGTGAAGAGGAACTAAAAAGCCTCTTGATGAAAGTGGAAGAGGAGAGTAAAAAGGTTGGCTTAAAGCTCAACATTCAGAAAACGAAGATCATGGCATCTGGTCCCATCACTTCATGGCATATAGATGAGGAAACAGGGGAAACAGTGTCAGACTTTATTTTTGGGAGCTCCAAAATCACTGCAGACGGTGATTGCAGCCATGAAATTATAAGACACTTACTCCTTGGAAGGAAAGTTATGACCAACCTAGATAGCATATTCAAAAGCAGAGACTTTACTTTGCCAACAAAGGTCTGTCTAGTCAAGGCTATGGATTTTCCAGTAGTCATGTATGAATGTGAGAATTGGATGGTGAAGAAAGCTGAGCACTGAAGTATTGATGCTTTTGAACTGTGGTGTTGGAGCAGACTCTTGAGAGTCCCTTGGACTGCAAGGAAATCCAACCTGTCCATCCTAAAGGAGATCAGTCCTGGGTGTTCATTGGAAGGACTGATGCTGAAGTTGAAACTCCAATACTTTGGCCACCTTATGTGAAGAGTTGACTGATTGGAAAAGACTCTGATGCTGGGAGGGATTGGGGGCAGGAGGAGAAGGGGATGACAGAGGATGAGATGGCTGGATGGCATCACTGACTCGATGGACATGAGTTTGGGTAAACTCTAGGAGTAGGTGATGGACAGGGAGGCCTGGCATGGTGCAATTCATGGGGTAGCAAAGAGTTGGAAATGACTGAGTGACTGAACTGAACTGATTGTTGGACATACCAGTAATTCCAGTTTTCCTATATCAATAACATGGAAACAAGCATCTTTATTCCTAAAAAGTTGTTTTCTCTTAATCAGATTCTTTTTATGTAGATTTCCAGAAATGTAGCTATTAAGTCCAGGAATATGAGTTATTGTAAGTTTTTTGATATATTGGACTTCCCTGGTGGCTCAGACAGTAAAGAATCTGCCTACAGTTCAGGAGACCCAGGTTCTATCCCTGAGTCGGGAAGATCCTGTAGAGAAGGGAATGGGAACCCACTCCAGTATTCTTGCCTAGAGAATTCCATGGAAAGAGGAGCCTGGTTGGCTGCAGTCCATGGGGTTGCAAAGAGTAAGACATAAATGAATCGCTAACACACTTTCTTTTGATATATTTACAAATCCCCACCATTCTTCCCAGGACTGGATGAGAGTTTGGCTTCCTTGGACCCTCACAAGCTTTGACATTTTTTTTTTAAGTTTTGGTAATTTGAAAATTTAAAAAAATCTTGCTTTAGTTTATAACTCAAGATAGTTGAGTGTTTTCCATATTTTTATGGGTGGAGGATAGATTGGAGTTTGAAAGCAAAGAGGTGGGGTTAGAAGAGATAATTGAACCTTACATATGAGAAGAATTGCATTTCAAAAAACTCTTAAAAGTGACTATGTTGTATCCAGGTTAATTATTTTCTTCAAAAATAAACTTTCTATTCTCCATGATTGTTTCAAAGGTGGAAGAATTGTGCTACGTTCTGTAGATTTCAAATACACTTTCATAAATAAGACTTTATAACAGTTAAATCTTTTTCATCCTCCTTCAGATTTCTATTTAAAATATTTCTGTTCAATTTTATCCCTTGTGTTCTGAATAAGGTGGCCCACATTTACGGCATCTGATGGGTTCTACATAGCTTAATTATGAAAGAGGATGAAATTTAAATTTTCATAAGTTGGTGCCAATTAAACTATGTAAATGAATGTTTCCTGTGGTTTCTGTTGTAGACTTCATATCTTAAAATTTTTTTTGCTAACTAGCTCTGTGTATATACCGTGAAGGTGTCACACAGGGTATGTTGATAAAATAAACATTTGGCTTTCTTCCGTACTACCTTTTGAGATGTCTAGGAAATATACTCTTGTCCTAGAAATTAAATGAAGACATCAGCTGAGCCACTTGCCATATTATCCCTCTGTCCCCAGACTTGCCATCTTGAATTTCTAGGATCTCTGGGGAAGTGATTCATTTAGTCTATATCTTAGCCGCCAATCTCAGCCAACAGTTTTTCCACCCCCCACCCCCCCCAAGGTGTTTTCCTCTCTTATTTAAGTTTAATAACCTTGATTTAAATTAGAAAACACATTCTTTGATCAGAGGTATTTGTGTCAGGAGATTGCCTGGGACCTACATGCAGCATCTGCTTCCCTGTCTCCTAGGAAGGTAAACATTTGTGTTCCAACTTCTGTTAGTCGTTGAACCAGTTTACTGGTGAGAGTACTGTGACATTGGAAGAATTAGAACTTATCGATCAGGGAAATAATTTTATGAACAATGTATACATCTGTACTTAATGTTCATATTGTTATAAACTATCTTTTTTGTGTGGTTGTTGTTTAGTTGCTATTCACGTCCAATTCTTTGCAATCCTAAGGAATGCAGCATGCCAGGCTTCCCTGTCCTTCACCATCTCCCAGAGCTTGCTCAAACTTATGTCTGTTGAGTCGGTGATGCCATCCATCATCTCATCCTGTGTCGTCCCCTTCTCCTCCTGCCTTCAGTCTTTCCCAGGAACAGGGTCTTTTCTAATGAGTCAGCTCTTCGCATCAGGTGGCCAAAGTATTGGAGCTTCAGCATCAGCATTAGTCCTTCCAATGAATATTCAGGATTGATTTCCTTTAGGATGGACTGGTTTGATCTCCTTGCAGTCCAAGGGACTCTCAAGAGTCTACTCCAACACCACAGTTCAAAAGCATCAATTCTTTGACGCTAGGCCTTCTTTATGATCCAACTCTCACATCCATACATGGCTACAAGAAAAACCATAGCTTTGACTATACAGACTTTGGTGGCAAAGTAATGTATCTGCTTTTTAATATGCTGTCTAGGTTTGTCATAGCTTTTCTTCCAAGGAACAAACATCTTTTATTTTCATGGATGCAGTCACCGTCTGCAGTGATTTTGGAGCCCAAGAAAACAAAGTCTGTCACTGTTTCCATTTTTTCCCCATCTATTTGCCATGAAGTGATGGGACCAGATGCCATGATCTTAGTTTTTTGAATGTTGAGCTTTAAGCCAGCCTTTTCAGTCTTCTCTTTCACTTTCATCAAGAACCTCTTTAGTTCCTCTTCACTTTCTACCATAAGGGTGGTGTCATCTGCATATCTGAGGTTATTGATATTTCTCCCAGCAATCTTGATTCCAGCTTGTGCTTCTTCCAGCCCAGCATTTCTCATGATGTACTCTGCTGCTGCTGCTGCTGCTAAGTCGCTTCAGTCGTGTCCGACTCTGTGTGACCCCATAGATGGCAGCCTACCAGGCTCCCCTGTCCCTGGGATTCTCCAGGCAAGAACACTGGAGTGGGTTGCCATTTCCTTCTCCAATGCATGAAAGTGAAAAGTGAAAGTGAAGTCATTCAGTGGTTTTCTACTCTTAGCGACCCCATGGACTGCAGCCCACGAGGCTCCTCCGTCCATGGGATTTTCCAGGCAAGAGTACTGGAGTGGGGTGCCATTGCCTTCTCCGCATGATGTGCTCTGCATATAAGTTAAATAAGCAGGGTGACAATATATACAGCCTTGACATATTCCTTTCCCAGTTTGGATCCAGTCCATTGTTCCATGTCCGATTCTAACTGTTGCTTCTTGACCTGCATTCAGTTTTCTCAGCAGGCAGGTAAGGTGGTCTGGTATTCCCATCTCTTGAAGAATTTTCCACAGTTTGTGGTGATCCACACTCCAGTACTCTTGCCTGGAAAATCCCAGGGATGGAGGAGCCTGGTGGGCTGCAGTCCATGGGGTTGCTAAGAGTCGGACACGACTGAGCGACTTCACTTTCACTTTTCACTTTCATGCATTGGAGGAAATGGCAACCCACTCCAGTGTTCTTACCTGGAGAATTCCAGGGATGGCAGGGCCTGGTGGACTGCCATCTATGGGGTCGCACAGAGTCGGACACGACTGAAGCGACTTAGCAGCAGCAGCAGCACACAGTCAAAGTGTAGTCCGTGAATCAGAAGTAGATGTTTTTCTGGAACTCTCTTGCATTTTTGATGATCCAACGGATGTTGGCAATTTGATCTCTAGTTTCTCTGCCTTTTCTAAATCTAGCTTGAACATCTGGAAGTTCTTGTTTCACATACTGTTGAAGTCTAGCTTGGAGAATTTTGAACATTACTTTGCTGGCCTGTGAGATGAGTTCAATTGTGCAGTAGTTTGAATATTCTTTGGCATTGCCTTTCTTTGAGAGTGGAATAAAAACTGACCTTTTCCAGTCCTGTGGCCACTGCTGAGTTTTCCAGATTTGCTGGCATATTGAATGCAGCACTTTCACAGCATCATCTTTTAGGATTTGAAATAGCTCCACTGGAATTCCATCACCTCCACTAGCTTTGTTCATAGTGATGCTTCCTAAGATCCACTTGACTTTGCACTCCAGGATGTCTGGCTCTTTTTCAGTGATCACAGCATTGTGGTTATCTGTATCATGAAGATCTTTTTTGTATAGTTCTTCTATATATTCTAGCCACATCTTCTTAATATCTTCTGCTTCTGTTAGGTCCATGCCATTTCTGTCCTTTATCGAGCCCATGTTTGCATGAATTGTTCCCTTGGTATCTCTAGTTTTCTTGAAGAGATCTCTGGTCTTTCCCATTCCATTGTTTTCCTCTCTTTCTTTGCATGATTATTTAGGAAAGCTTTTTTATCTCTCCTTGCTATTCTTTAGAACTCTTCATTCAGATGGATATATGTTTCCTTTTCTCAGTTGCCTTTCACTTCTCTTCTTTTTTCAGCTATTTGTAAGCCCTCCTCAGACAATCATTTTGCCTTTTTGCATTTCTTTTTCTTAGGGATGATTTTGATTACTGCCTCCTGCAGTGTTATGAACCTCTGTCCATAAATCTTCAGGCATTCTATTAGATCGAATCCCTTGAATCTATTTGTCACATCCACTGTATAATCATAAGGGATTTGATTTAGGTCATACCTGAATGACCTAGTGGTTTTCCAAACTTTCTTCAACTTAAGTCTGAATTTGACAATAAGGAGTTCATGATCTGAGCCAGTCAGCTCCAGGTCTTGTTTATGCTGACTGTATAGAGCTTCTCCATCTTCGGCTGCAAAGAATGTAATCAGTCTGATTTCGGTATTGACCATCTGGTGATGTTGATGTGTAGAGATGCCTCTTGTGTTGTTGGAAGAAGGTGTTTGCTATGACCAGTGTGTTCTCTTGGAAAAACTTTCTTAGCCTTTGCCCTGCTTCATTTTGTACTTTAAGGCCTAACTTGCCTGTTACTTCAGGTATATCTTGACTTCCTACTTTTGCATTCCAATTCCCTATGACATTTAACTAATCATCCCCATTTCTTCATCTACTGTTACTTCCTATCTCCATACTAATGCATACATTTTGAATTACTATCCTAGTTAAATATGCCTGTCTTTTTTCTTCCCTTAGTACAAAATAATCTGTTCAGCTGTAAAGGCCAATAATGTCCACATAATGTTAGCAATAAGTTTGCCCAATGAAAGAACTGTTTATTGTACTGTGGTAAATTGACTCTTGTGGGCCTTGGTTTCTTCATCTGTAAGATAGAAGTTTGCAACAGTCTAATGTTGAGCCCTGGTAGGGCATTCAGTTCACCTCTTTCTTTACCATTGAGACGACTGATGACAAACCTTCCACAGACCGAGGACATACATGCAAGTTTCTCGACTTGAGAGTCCAGGGTTTCAGGGCTTAGGTCTAATATTTCACTCGAACAGAAACTGAGTGACTTTAACCCATTTCATTTAAATGAAGGTGATAGAGTAATGAAGTGATCAAGGGGGGAAGAATGTTTTTTAAAATATAATCTTATTTATTTTGGGCTGTGTTGGGCCTTTATTGTTGCCTGGGCTTTTCTCTAGTTGCAGAGAGCAAGAGCTCCTCCCTAGTTGCAGTGCACAGGTTCCAGGGCTTGCAGGCTTAAGTACTTGTGGTACTTGGGCTCAGTAATTGTGGCTCTCAGACTCTAGAGCACAGGCTCAGTAGTTGTGCACAGGCTTAGTTGCTGCACAGCATGTGGGAGCATACATTCAATCAGGGATTGAAACTGTGTCTTTTGCATTGGCAGGTGGTTTCTTTACCACTGAGCCACCAGGGAAGCCTGGGAAGAACTTTCCAGGCAGAGAAATTGTCATAAGGAAAGGCCTAAAATAGGAAAGACATTGGTTTATTTGAAGAACTAAAAAAAACCAATGTGATGAGTATGGAGAGTGAGGGGGATAGACAGAGAGATGAGGCTGGAGAAGTGTCCAGAAGCCATGTCATATATGACCATTTGGTCATGGTGGTTAGTTTGTATCAGAGACCAGAAGCATGGAAATAGGTCAGTTAGGGAGATACTGTAGTATTGGGTTGGCCAAACAGTTCATTCAGGCTTTTCTGAAAGATGGTATGAAAAGCCTGAACCAAGTATTTGGCCAATCCAGTATTCCAAGCAGAGGTGTGTTGGTCTATGGTAGATGCATTAGAGATGAAAAGAAGCATATATGTTTGCTATCCTGTATTTAGAACTTATCAGGATTTGGTCACCGTGTGAGAGGCGTTGAGAAGGGTTCACATTTTCTTGCTTAAGCAGCATGGTGGCTGGAAGTAGCATTTACTGAAATGGGAAGAAAGGTGGGGAAGATTTTAGAAAGGACCAAGGGCTTGATCTTGAACATGATACGCCTGAGAGATGTTGTTTAGTCACTAAGTCACCTCTGACTCTTTGCGACCCCATGGACTGCTTCATGTCAGGCTCCTCTGTTCTCCACTATCTCCCATAGTTTGCCCAAACTCATGTCTATATAGTTGGTGATGCCATCCAACCATTGAAGAGGCGACTTGTTGGAAAAGACCGTGATGCTGGGAAAGATTGAGGGCAGGAGGAGAAGGGGTCAAAAGAGGATGAGATGGGAGAAGATATGCAGGTTACCAATTGCATGTATCAGACTGGTGGTTACAAAGATTTTTTCAGGAGACATAACTTTGGACATTATCTGCAAGTAGATATTTTAAATAAACTACAGGCCAATGTTTAGAAAAGAAGCCAAACTTTTCCCAAGTCTAGGGATTTGATCTTTAGAGTTCTGATAGAAAGGAAGGGCCAGGAAAGGAGCTAGAAGAGCAGTTTCCAGTGAATGAGGAGGCAAACCAGAAAAGCAGGGCATCATGGAAGCAGACAAGAGTGTTTCAGGAAGGAGGAGAAGGGGTTGCTGCTGCTACTGCTGCTAAGTCGCTTCAGTCGTGTCCGACTCTGTGCGACCCCATAGACTGCAGCCCACCAGGCTCCCCCGTCCCTGGGATTCTCCAGGCAAGAACACTGGAGTGGGTTGCCATTTCCTTCTCCAATGCATGAAAGTGAAAAGTGAAAGTGAAGTCTCTCAGTCGTGTCCGACCCTCAGCGACCCCATGGACTGCAGCCTACAGGCTCCTCCATCCATGGGGTTTTCCAGGCAAGAGTACTGGAGTGGGGTGTCATTGCCTTAACAGTTTAGAATTCTCCAAAGAGGACTAAATGATAGTAGTGTTAAGCTGGAATCTATATGTTGAGTCTTCTGTATTGAATCATGCGAAATTGCTATTTTTGTAGTTAAAGAATGGTCAATAGTGATCATTTTCTGGCTTTAATGTAATACATACTTGGCTTGAAAGTATATATTTTAGGGTAACATCTATTAGGGTGAGAAATAATAGATGTCTATAACCCATCTGTAACCCATCCTCCCCACCAACTTCGCTTTGTCTTTCTGTTTACCTAACTTCCCTCAGTAAATTTGTACTCACTTGGCTTTTATTCTAGAGCTTTGGGAAGCCACTGAATGATGTGAAGCAGGGAGTGACAGATCTGATGATATTTTGTTTCTTTGGACTGTAAACTAAGGGACGTATGTATGTTTTCACACACAACTCTTTGCCCAGCAAGTGGTTGATAGCAGGGGTTTCCTTTTTATACCCCAGAGAGTTTCTTTCCTGAAAATGCAGCACAAATCCTAGTCTGAAGGTATTTGCCCTAATACTTTAAAATATTATGGGTGTTGAAGTCCTACCATACAAATGATGTGACCTCTTTGGTTTACCTGTCATGGCTTTTATCATCCAAATGGTGGCATTTGCCATTTCAGTGTAGAAATGTCCAGAGTTACAGAATCAAGGCTGGTTCCCTTTGATGTCAGCACAGACCCTGGACTAGGTGTCTGGAATCCCGGCATCTATTGCAGCATCATGAGCTAGTTCACGTGACCCCTGAGGGCTTAGGTTTCTTTATTTTTTCCCCTATTTTCATTATTTTTAAATAACTAGATTGAATAACTTCTTTTACTTTTCTTCTAGCTTTAACAGTCGATGCGCCTAATAATGATGTAATACTTCAGACAGACTATAACAGTTGCGGTTTTATTTATTTTTTTTTAATATATGTTTTGTCACAGGCCAGTACCTGAAGGCAATGTTGACACCCTTTGATTATTTACACTCACCCCCCAATATTTTTTAATGTGAGCCAGTTTTCTCAGATTGCAAGATCTCACATAAAAATTCACCTTTCTAGTCTCTTTTTTTTTAAAAATCAAGATCTTTGGCTCCATGGGGCTGATGTTCTTACAAGGTAGCCCTCCGCTGGATCTGAAAAGCACATGCCTCCTGTTAGACAGGCATTTCACGTTCTAGTTCATGACCCGCACCATTCTGGGCTTTCTCCTACCCTGTGCACTTGCCCCCTGATTTTTCCCAGTCCTTGTAGCTATTTGAACATGATCGACCTGGGATGACCCAAACTAGAAAACATCTCAGTGATGAAACTTCAGTATGAGGTGAACCCTGTACAGGTGTGCAGCTCAGTTTCTCGTTTATTTTTGCTGAGACTTCTGAGAGTTGGGTACCTTTGATCAAAGTAGAGCCTAAAAATAGACACGCCAATTCAGGGAGCAGAACTTGGCTGCTTAGTCACAGTTGTCACAAATGCCTCTGAGCAGTGTTTCTTCACCCTAGCCACTCGTTAGAGTTATCTGGGGAGCATTTAAAAAATATCTACATCCAAGTTTCACCCCAGAGCAATTGGATCTGAATCTCTAGAGGAGAGGCCCAAGCATCAGTATTTTTTTTTTTTAATCAGATGTGCTGATGTGCAGCCAGGATCAAGAAACACTGCCATAGAAACTGAACCCAGCAGTAAGGACTGACATCATGAGCCTAGGGAAATCCGCAGAAAGTCTGAGAATTCTCTGTGGCTGGTTTTCAGCCCGTGTGGAGTCACTAAAACCATGCCTAAGAACAGCCTCTCTCCTCAGAAGCTGGGCTGCCCATCTGTCAGGGGTTTCCATCACTCCTGGTGGCATTCACAAGATGCTTCTGGCATGGGTCCCTGGGCCATGGCTCTCTCTGCCTCTGCTTAGGTGAGTGTGCAGGGTAGGAAGAGTCCTAAATGGAGTGGTGAGCTAAACAAAAGAAGGGAGAGAGGAGAGATGTTGGTGTTTTACTGATCTAAATTGCAATCTGCCTATTATGGAAAACTGTGGTTTCAATAGCTTAGCTTTTAAGATGATTGATGAAAGAGCACAAACAACCCAGTGGTAAAACAAAGATGAAAACATAAGAATGTGCTTCTGAGAACTGCTGCTGGTCCATTGGTTAGGATTTTGAGCTTCCAGTGCTGGGGACTCTGGTTGGATCCTTGGTCATGGAAATAAGATCCTGCAAGCCTCATGCCCCTCCTACCCGCCCCCCGCCACCCGAAAAGAAAGTGCTTCCATTTGAAGTGTTTCCTTTCTAGTGTCCCCATTAGGGCTACTTTGATCTGGAAAGTCTGAAAAATGACTTCCTTTACCTAGTACTGTTAAACAAATAGAAGACTAGGGGGAAAGTCCAAAGTAATGCCAGACCACTGTTCCCAAAGTTCCCAAAGAGAAATTATTTTTCCAAATGACTTAGGATGATAGGGTGAGAAGTCCTTGCAAGAATAGCTACTCAATGACATTCTCCGTGTCTACTGCGCCAGTAATGTCAGAACAATAGGCTTTGAATCTGAGCCCAATATGGAATTGAAAAATTGCAGACTTAGGGTTTATGATGAACACAACCCAGCTGGAGCATTGACTGAACAATGGCAGGAAGGTTTGGTGGAGCCAATCCAGCCGGCTGTGGTTCTGCCACAAGGGAACGATGAGTTTTAAAGGACACAGCCTAATTTCTCTCTGCAGCTGGGTGTCATTGACTAATGAAAATATATTGGCACGCTGCTCACGGGTTATTGTTCCATGTAACTGCACCTCTTAGCTGGGGATTTGTAAGCAGGCCATGATTGAAAGGAATATGACTGGGCTCGGTTATTAAAATATTCCAAATACAGCCTGCCCTATTTATTGGAAACAAAGTTTGACAAGATTATGTTGATATGAGGAGCGGATAATGAAACATCACCGTGCATAGGCACTGCCAGTGTCAACTGGGCAGAATTACAGTCCTTAAATATTTATACAGGAAAATGAAATGCAACTATTAATACTTCCAGGAAGTGATACAGCATGAGAGGAGAGAGAGACATGAGGAATAGGATCCTGGGCCACTTGTAACAGGCCAATTTATCATTTTTATAAAATGGCTGCATGTCTCATTTGCAGGAAGTCGTCAAAGAATGGGAAAAAGCATAACTACCTCTAAAGCTCTCAAAATTAGGCATGTTTAAACAAAAGTGTCCAAAAACCTGATGACTACATTTAGGTTTTAAGAAGGACTTCATTTTTAGGAGGGTTATGTCTTTTGGACTGATTTAAGCTTGAGTCCATTTCTTCAGTCATTTTAAAATGACAATTAACTTGGATGATTTAATTTTGTTTTACTTTGGTATTATTTTGGGGAGAAATCTCTTAAGAGCCAATGAAGGCAGATGTCCAGACAGGCATATTCACCGTGAAAAGCAATAAAAATGGCATTAGTCTAAGAATCATATCTGGTTTTACTCCAAGGTTTGCCTCTAGTTGGACTTGGGGGGTGGAGAGAAGGATTTGATAATACCTTAATTTTTCTCCAAGTGTTTTAGGAATGAATGCCTTAAAAAATTTATTACAATATTGCTTCTGTTTTATGCTTTGGATTTTTTGGCCCTGAGGCATGTGGGATCTTAATTACCTGACCAGGAACCGAGCCTGCACCCCCTGCTTTGGTAGGCAAACTCTTAACCACTGGACTGCCAGGGAAGTCCCAGGAATGCATGTCTTATAGTCAGCAATTTTACCCATTTCCGAAGTCTGATTTCTTTTGAAATTTACATCCATTCATATTTGAGGAACTAGCAAGGAGTGCTGTGAAGAGCTAGAACTTTCCTGAATTCTGAGGCCTTGGATTCTGCCCACTGAACCCTCTCTCTTCAGTTCTCCCATCTCTCCCAGTAGCTCTTCCCTCACTCTGTCACATAGGCCTCCTGCTCTTCAGGTTCTCTGCAAAGTGAAAGCTGAAAGTTATGGGATTCTCCATGGGATTCTCCACGCAAGAATACTGGAGTGGGTTGCCATTTCCTTCTCCAGGGGATCTTCCCCACCCAGGGATCGAACCCAGGTCTCCCACATTGCAGGCAGATGCTTTAACTTCTGAGCCACCAGGGAAACCTGCTCAGGTTCTCTACCCCTCCTCTTTTCTCATTCTGCTCCTTAGTCTCCTCATTCTCTGCCCATTAGTAACCCCCTCTCCAGTGTGGGCAGCCCAGGAGTGAGTTTTGCAGGCTGGAGGTCTCCCTCCCTGCTGTTGAGTTGTAGGTTGATGGAGTAGAGTCAATTGTACTTTCCTTAAAACACTTCTCTGAAACCAAAATGAAAACCACTTCACTGATATTTAGCAGAAGACTTCAAAAAGCTGTTAAAAGCATCATATTCAATACAAAAACGCTCTGAACTATATAGTCGTAAGAAACACATTTTGTGTAAATCAATACATTTGATTAATCAGTCATTTGGCGCACTGCTCATCTGCTGATTTAATTTTCAATGAATTTGTGCTAGAATGAAAACTGAACTCTTCTTTTTGTTTTTCCCCTTTTTCCATCTTCCGACAGGCTCCTTTTAAAAAAATTGTCCTCAGTTAACATTTAGTCTGTTGCTGACTTCTGGTATTGAACTGAATAAAGTAATTGGCAGGGATGTGTCTAAGATGGAAAAGGAACATAGTTTAATTGCAGTGACTTCCAGAGTATGTTCCAGACAGAGTTTTCCAAAGCCTTTTCAAGAGTTTTGTTCAAGAGCAAAGTTTGATTCAAGAGCATTCTGAGGTTGCAAGGGGAGTTATTAAAAACTGTTATCACTTGCAATTAGTTTTCTGAGTCAGGATTTTCTCAGTACCGTGAAATAAAATAAAGAAAAATTGCATGCTGAGACTGATTTGTTGGCATCCATAATTCCTGATTTCAAAAATTTCCAAAAATCTCATTTTTCCTCTTTGATGTTAGAAGTAAATGCTGCACAAAATACCCATAAATAATTTTCTACTAATAAAATGCAGCATTTATCAGTTACATATATTGAGGTTAAATAAGATTTGGCTCAGAGGGAAAAAATGGCTCCATTGTTTAAAAATGTTTGAGAACTGTTGATAATATAGAGACGAGAACTCTGGACTGGGAAAGTTAAGACTCTGTTTCACATTCATACTCCACCAGTGATGGGCTCAGTGACCTTGAGAAAATCATTTAAAATTTGGGGGCTTTAGTTTAAACCTATGAAATGAAATGAGAGAATTGAATTCTGTCCTTTTGAAAGAACAAGAAAACAAACAAAAATAACCAATGTGAGGATTAAGAACCCCCAGAGATACTTGGATGCTTAAAAAGGTTGGTGCAGGGAATTTCCCTGGTGGTCCAGTGGTTGGGACTTCGCCTTTCAGTTCAGGGGGTGCAGGTTTGATCCCTGGTCAGGGAACTAAGATCCCACATGCTTCTCAGCCAAGGGACTGAAACATAAAATAATAATAATAAAAATTTAAAAAGTTGGTGCAAAGAAATGTCTAGTATGTGACAAATGTGGAGGAATAATCTTAGTCTCAGATTCATCTCCTGCAGCTCTGCAGTATGCTTTATCTTATCCAGTGGTCCTGCTTACCATATTGCTCAGAAAAATAAGAGGCCAATGTGGAAAATTTGTAAATACCCAAGGCTTCTATTGTACAGTATATTCTCTTCTTATCTGTGAGGACCTTCAAGTTGACTTGCATGAGATGCTGAACATGCCTGGTATGATGTTCATACATCCCAGGTTTATAAAAATTTCTCATCTATAGCACACACTTTTTCCAAGTAAAATTCAGATACCTCATGAGCGTGACTTCTAGAGCAATCTCGAGCAGAAAATAAAGTCTCATAAGCATTCAGATTCTTCCACAGCCTACCCTACTTGCTCTCTAAGCCGCCTTGATTCAAATTCCTGTCTTATATTATCCAAATTGTAAGTTACTACATACCTCGATCTGGCAGAAGCATTCTAGAAGTGTCAGAACTGTTGATACTAAATCCTAGACTGCTGAGGGTCTGCTGGGTAGGCAGTACCACTTGGTGTTGAAGGCTCAGACTCCAGATGTTGAAAGACTCCAAGCTGAAGGCCAGGTCTTCCACCTACTGCTTGTGTATCCGTGGGCAAGCTAGTGAACCTCAGATTTACCCACTGTAAGATGGGAATAATAAAGCTCAAGGTCCAGAAGTTTCTTGCTAAATAAGCTAAAATCAATAGGCTGAGTAATTGATTTGTTAAATAACAATGTTTTTCAAGTGACCCATTAGCCTAACCTACCAAATTCATCAATTTACCCTAAAATGTACATCCTCATATTAAATCTTTATAAAGCTCACTGTGCTTAATTCTGAGTGGATGGTCCTAACAGAGTAGTCAATTTGTTGCAAACTAAGGCTGATAGAGTGGTTTGATATTTTTACAAATATATTTAATATTCAAAAAAGTGTGTTTTCATTATATAGCATTTCAAAAGTCCAAAGGGGATTTTTTTTCTGTTTCTCTTGAATTCCTTTGGATCTCCTGGTGTGCCATTTTCTCTTCCACCCCTCTTCTAACTTCTTCTTTTATTGCTTTTTTTTTTTAAACCATTTTTTCCACCTTAATTTCAAGTAATAAATCAAGTTGTATTTGGACTTTTGGAGAGTAGATATTTGGCCAATTAATTTTCAGTGCATTGGACTGCTTCTATCAAGTTCCATAGATATTTATTAATTGCCTATGATGTGCTGAACTTGACTCTGGTTATCCTGTGAAGGCAAGACGGGCAGGGTCTTGCTCTTAAATTTTACATCCTGGTGGAGGAGAGCAGTAATAAAAACAAAAGGTGATAACTGCTATGAAGAAAACAGAACAGGTTGTCAGAATAGACAGTGCTACCATGCTGGGACTGGAGGTTGCTCTCTTAGGTTAGGTGGTTGGAGCAAGCTTCCAGAAGGTGAGGATGCTGAGCTCAGAAGATGGCCTTTGTAAGGAGGGGGAGTTCTGAACCAAGGGGCAGGAAGAGATGGATGGGGGAATAGGAGAATCCACAGCAGTGGCCAGAGACAATATTGGGTTGCTTTGCTATTGTGGTTGAGGCGTGTGCAGCCTAAATGCATCTCCTTTCATTGTGGAATGCTTGGTTTACCATACAGCCATTCACATAAAGATTGGATATTTGTGGATGTGTTGTTTAATGCTCTTCTGCCCTATAAATATTGCCTGTAGTCAGGAACACAGCAGCACTGGGGGAACAAAAGATACACGTATATGCAAAACAATCAATCAAGCTGGACAGTTTTGGCAAAAGGTTTCCAGAGTACACTTTCATTGATATAGTTTTAAACTGCTGTAGCAGCATTTTAGTGCCTGATTAATGGGTTCATTTGCTTCAAAGGCTGCTTCAAACCATAACCTCTTTGAAAAAAGAAAACATATTAAAAAGAAGCTTCAGAGCAGCTCGTCAGCATTATTCCGTTTACAAAGCTTTCTCGTACTAATCTTCACTCTAACGAAAACTTCAGTGGTGACTGATGATATGGGGCCTTAAATAGGAAAAAGCCTTTATTTTAGTGTAAAATACACATATACTGCCTACAGGATAAAATGCACAGTGAGATAGAAGAAACATACCATTAGAGTAACTTTTGAAAACATCGATGGGGGATGACATGGAATCATGTCTGCTCTCGACTGTAAAACTTGGCTTCCAAATAAATCACAACAAGAAGGCTGGAGTCCTCTGGGAGGTGATCAGATGAAGCATCAAGTCATCGTCTCCAGAGAAGGTCAGTGAAACTTTGGTGCCATTTGAGGGTCTCTGAGAAATTTTAATAGCACCACCTGTAAGCTTTATCTCAGGGGGATTGGAAACCTGTCTGAGTGTCTGTGTCACCTGGGAAGCTTGTTTAAAAACAAATATCTGGGCCCTATCTCAGATCTGTGGGTCACAGTCTCCTGAGTAGGGACAATAAAGACATAAACAATACTTTCTAGGTGATTCTGGTACAGTGGGAATACAGCCTTCTATTTAGAAATCGTCATTGCACATTAAGAGGCAAAAGCAAGTCCTTGGCAGAGAATTCTAGAATAGCAGAGTGTCTTTTCAGAGAGAGATAACAGGTGGCACCTGAGCTGGCAGTGGGTGTGCACATGGTAAGAGGCCAAAACAGCAAGGGATCTGAAGCCCCAGGTGTTGCTTCAGTGGAACCACTCTGTTTTTATGTCTTAAGCTGTATTTTAAAAGATGTAGAGTGGGAAGATTTGGGAGAATGGCATTGAAACATGTAAAATATCATGTATGAAACGAGTTGCCAGTCCAGGTTCGATGCACGATACTGGATGCTTGGGGCTGGTGCACTGGGACGACCCAGAGGGATGGAATGGGGAGGGAGGAGGGTTCAGGATGGGGAACACATGTATACCTGTGGCGGATTCATTTTGATATTTGGCAAAACTAATACAATTATGTAAAGTTTAAAAATAAAATTAAATTAAATAAAAAAAATTAAAAAAAAATGTTGAAATACTCTGATCTTGTACTTAGTAGTACTAAGGTAATATGCACTCAGCCAAGTTGTGTGTAAGAGCAGAAGAGCTGTGGGATAGTAGTGTAAAGAGATTTCAGGCTGGATTGAATTCCTAGCAAACAGAAGTGTTGTGGTTTCTCATTTTCACATCACCATTTTCCCTCTGGTTGTCCCAAATCCTGGTCTTTGCTTGTAATTAAACCAAGCTCGTGACAGGGCAATTGTCCACATGAGTAGGTTAAAAAAAAAAAAAATTGGGATCCAGGTAAGACAACACAGTTCTTGCTGAGTCATCAATGAATGATGTACAGGATGCTGCTCATGGGAGGTCTCTGCTGCTTGGTGACTAGTAGGATAATTATTAGAGCTCCTTGGTGCAGGAGTGAAGTTGAGGGGGGGGGGTGCGGTGCTCCCATACTTTGTTGGATAGTTTTGGTTACTGGATTAGCTTCCTTATGGCTCCCTGGTTCTTGCAATGAGTGACCCCCACTTGACCAAAGTCTGTGATATTTCTTGAGTTCTTTGCAGTAACTTGAAGAGTCTAGTCCTCTAACCCCTTTCCCAACCAGCCTGGCTCCTGGGTAATGTTTCCCTCTTTTTCTCCTTTGCCTGGGCAACCCTTTGTCTTGTCCTCAGAATGAAGTAGTCTGGCCTTTTCTCCACTCTGACTAAGGTATAAACTTTATGTCTTGTTTCTTCAGAGTTTGCCTTTTGAATTATTATTTTTTAATTGAATATAATCGATGTATGGTGTTGTACCAATCTATGCTGTATAGCACAGTGACTCAGTTATCACATGTAGAATTATGGTTTATTACAGGATATTGAATATCGTTGCCTGTGCTGTACATATACAGTGGGACCTTGCTGTTTATCCATCCTGTATATAATAGTTTACACCTGCTAATCCCACACTTCCAGTCCTTCCCTCCACCCCCTTGGCACAAAATTTGCCTTCTTAATTTCAGAATTCCTATCTTTTGCTTATCAAACATTTTGAATTTCAAGACAGTGTCTCTATGATGAATTTCAAAACCAAAATTTTGATTGAAATTCCCTGCATTTGACTGTTAGATCTCCCCAAAGTCTCGGTGGCCATGATATATTTTTATTGGATGGAGGGGTAGGGAGTGATGATTAAGTTACAAAAAAAAAAAAAGCAATTTCTTAGAATGATCAGCCTGTTGATTTGGTTTATTCATCAAAATATTACCCTATTGTGATATGGACTGCAGATTGAAAACAGAGGAATATTTTGATAATGTAGTAATATTTTTTTAAAGCCCAGAATAGTAATAATAATAGAGAAGAAATGAGAGTCCCCTAATGTTGAGGATTTTGAAATGAAGAGACACTTTATGAATGAAACTGGATGAGTTAAAGGATAAGGCCAGAGTCATTATACCAGGTCCTGATGTTAGACTAATGTAGAAGGCCATGTATGGAAAATCAGTTCCAGGTTTATCCAAGAATCAGAACTGTTACTTATGTGTGAACCATGTATGTATATGCAGTAATATATATGATATGTACATACTACAGATGGCAGCAAGGTGGCTGGCTATTGTCAGTCACTGACTTGTGGGTATAGTAGGAGGAAAGATAGGTGAATCTCTTGTATTGTCTCTTTATGGATAAATTTCCATCCATAGGAAAATTGTTATTTAAGTAATGCTGTATGCCATGATCAGAAGAATTAGCTTAAAAAATGTTTTGAGTACTTGCCAGGGAGTATAATTTTGAGTTCAGTAGCATACAGTGCCTTTTAATAGCTTATCCAAGAGCAGCAATATCTATAGGAGGATTATTTGAAAGACATGGACATAATTCTCAGTGAGGCTGCAGTTTTCACTTGGGATATTAGAATTCTATATTGTGTGTGACTTTCCTATGCATTGTAGTATGTTAAAATCCCCAGACCTTGCTCAACAAATTGTGCCCACCTCCCATCATTATAACAGCAGTTGCCCTCCCTTGGTTCCAAAGCCATACCCCACCCCTGGCTAGGTACCACTGCTGCTGCTGCTGCTGCTGCTGCTAAGTCACTTCAGTTGTGTCCGACTCTGCAACCCCATAGACGGCAGCCCACCAGGCTCCCCCATCCCTGGGATTCTCCAGGCAAGAACACTGGAGTGGGTTGCCATTTCCTTCTCCAATGCATGAAAGTGAAAAGTGAAAGTGAAGTCACTCAGTCGTGTCTGACTCTTCACGACCCCATGGACTGCAGCCTACCAGGCTCCTCTGTCCATGGGATTTTCCAGGCAAGAGTACTGGAGTGGGGTGCCATTGCCTCCTCCGGTACCACTGCTAGAAAATCTAAAATATTCTAATTGACAACCTAGAGAACTGAGTACCCAAATCAATTATATAGGCAATCAATAGAATCCTAGTTAGTATTAATTTTTTTAACAAAAATCATAGCTCTGTGAAACTTTTCAGTGTTTACCAAAAGGATATATATTTTAAAAATTTTATTAAAGTATAGTTGATTTACAATGTTGTGTTAATTTCTGCTGTACAGCAAAGTGATTCAGTTACACACACACACATATATATGTATTCTTTTCCATTATGGTTTATCATAGAGTACTGAATATATTAATAGTTCTCTGTGCTTTATAGCAGGAATTCATTGTTTAGCCATCCTATATTTAATAGTTTGCATCTGCCCATAGGAATATTTTTATTAATAGAATTAATCTCTGATCTTTCTGAGACAGTATTGTCTTCTGGTCTCAGCAGCAGTTGGGTTTTGTGAGCAAATGGTTTCTTTTTCCCTTGTACATTCTGTGAAACTTGAAATTGCATCCATATTCCTATTGGCAGTTGGCAAGCTCAGAGCCAAAAGTACTGGTCTACCTCTGGTATGAACACCATTGTGTTCCAATCTTATTAATGGCTTCTTGTTAGTTTCTTGTGATTAGTTACCTTTGGCTCATATATTTTCTACTTTTAATGGGATTTTATTTTGCTACTTTACAGGAACATGTATAAATGTCTTGAAGTTCTTTTTGGATCAGGGTAAGCTAACAATATGTACATACATTCACCTATATAATAAAGTTTATGTTGTGTAACACTTGTGGGATATAAATTTAAGCATATTTGTGATAGCCAAATAATTGTACTTTCTAATTACTAGCAACTGTTGGAAATTAAGATAAAACTTAATAGAAGAGCTAAATTAGGGAATTTAATTCTTATAACAGCACAGTTGTTTGTTTAATTTGCTAATTGTCTTTTCCTGGTACATAATCCTCATACATTAAAAATAGTGTAACTCCATGCTTAGTAGGAATCTTGTCGATTCTATTTTCTCCTGTAATTATCTAAATTTGAGCAGAGTCACAAACTTAAGGGATAAGATAATTTATACTGTGGCATGTGTTTGCTAATAATGTTAATTTATTATTTTCACAAATTATTTATATTTAAAATGAAATGTTGGCCTCATTATTTTTAGTCACTTATAGCTCTAGAATTTCAACAGCTGGAATGATACACTACCTTTCCCTTGGAGGTGTTTGTAAACAGTATTTCTGTTTAAGAGGTGGGGACATTTGTGGAAAGCAGCAACTGGGTGGTTAAAGGGTTAAAGTGAAGTCTCTCAGACGTGTCCGACTCTTTGTGACCCCATGGACTGTAGCCTGTCAGGCTTCTCCATCCATGGGATTTTCCAGGCAAGATTACTGGAGTGGGTTGCCATTTCCTTCTCCAAGGGATTGAACCCAGGTCTCCCGCATTGCAAGCAGACGCTTTACCCTCTGAGCCACTAGGGAAGCTCTTCCTCCTGTTGGAACACACTCTGAGCATGGTAAGTTTTACTAAGTTAATCACTATTGGCATGCACCATAGAACAGATGAATAAAATTGAAAATATAAATATTCAAGCAATAATACAAGATGTAGGATACTTAAATTAAATGTTCCTGAATGTCAGAATGCTTTATTTACAAAGATCTCTGTGTCTTTGGTAGGAGACTGTTCAATACTGATTTGAAAATATAATGGTTCAAACTCTATACTGAATAATAATAATATTAAAAAAACCCCAAACCCCAAACTTCCCTTTCAGCCTGGAAGTTAGGTGCTCAGAAGCAGAGGAAAGAGAAAAGCAAAATATTTGAGCTAGAATTAGGCAAGGCTTCGACCTGAAAACATGCCTGTACGTGTGTATGAATGCATGTGCACATTTGTGTATGAAAAAACACGTGTGCCTGCCCAGGTTTTCTCTCATTGTCCCGCCGCCTGACACTGAAATGGTGTCTTTGATTTGGACAGAAAGAACATGACTGAAAAATACAGCTTTGAAAATCCAAATTACAAATTACAGGCTGTTATTAGGATGTTAGACTAGACGATGGCAGAGGGACAAGGCAAACAAGTCACAATGAAATTCAAGAAATAAAAAGATATGCTGCCAAGAGAGAACTCACTGAGCTGCTGGCCCTGATTTTTTCCCCCTAATAAAATGATTTTTGAGAGGCTGCTCAGCCAGCAAGGTAAACCATTCTCACAATTTAAAAGTGCCAGTCATCTGTAAAGCCTGAAGCCGAGACAAGGAAATGTGATGAAAAATAGGATTGTTACTTAAAAGTCAGAAGATAAGAAAGAGACAATGAAGCTCCTATAGCCAAGTTAATTAGGGGCTTGGACTCTACTTCTGGATTTTCCTTCTCCTGAAGCTTCTCTCCTCTCTTCCTTGCTCTGGCTGCCTTCTTGCCATTAAATGGCAAAGAGAAGAAAGAAAGGAATATACTAACCAAGCCTATATTGTAACAGTGGTTGGCCCAAAGCAGTGCAATTCAAAGGTAGAACAAAATAGTCAAATTTTGCTGTTTATCTTTCTAGTTCAAATTTTCATAACCAGATAATGATCACTTAATCATCTGTCAATCGGTTGAGTATAAGTGTAGCACTTGTGTGTGCAAGTGTGGGTTTGAAGCCTGGCTGGGATGTCTGCAAGTTGAATTGACCTATTTTCTTAGAAATAAGGACGGCCAGTGAAGCAGAATCTATCAAGGTGGGGTTGATAGACAAATTACCCAATTGGACAGATGTATTTGTATGTATGGACATTAGAATGGGGACCAGCATTAATCATTCTGCGTTGTCACTCACCCTGAAAAATCTTTGGATATGCTATGGTAATTTTAAAACAGTAATGATCATTTTTAAGGTAAGTGTGTAATTTTTGAGCAGTTATAAATTTACAGAATTACTGAAAAGATAGTGCAGAAAGTTTTCATATACCTCATGCCCAGTCTCACCTGTTAGCATCTTATATTAAGATGGTACATTTGCCCATTAATAAGCTAGTATGCATATATGATCATTAACTAAATTCCATACTTTATTCAGATTTCCTCAGTTTTTCTCTAGTGTCCATCATCTGTTCCAAGATCCCTTCCAGGATACCACATTACATTTAGATGCCACGTCTCCTTAGACTCCTGTAGGTTTTCATGATTTTTCAGACTTTGCTTATTTTTAATGACCTTGCCAGTTTTTAGGGTTCCTGGTGAGGTATTTTGTAGCATGTCCATCAGATTGGGTGTGTTTGATGTTTTGTTTTTCATGGTGATACTGGGGTAGTGTGTTTTGGAAGGAAGATGATGGAGGTAAAGTGTCTTTCTCATCACATTATATCATAAGTACATGCTGTGAACATGGTTTCTCACTGTTTATGTTGACCTTGATCACCTGGCTGAAGGAGTATTTGTCAGTTTTTTCCATTGTAAAGTTAGTCTCTTTTCCCTCTTTTTGCACATTGTCCTCTTTGGATGAACGTCACTATGAGTAACACATACTTGAGTGCTCTGCTTCCTTAAGGGCTGTGTATCTACATAAACTCTTTGGAATTCTTCTTCTTGGTAGATGAACTATCTCCCCTTTATTAAATCCTTTATTTATATCAGTGTAGATTCATAAATATTTATATTATAATTGGGATGACAAACCAGTACTACTTTATTTTGTTGTTCAGATTGTTTCAGTTCATTGTTGTGACTGTGGGGTATTTTTTTTTTTTTTGAGAATTTGTAAGTATTCTGGCACTATGAGATTCTCTAGGCTCATGTGGTGGGTTGACTGATTTTTAAAAAATATTGAATCCAACCTTGCACACCTGTAATAAATCCTACTTGGCTGTAGTGTATGTAGTTATTTTTTGATTTGCTAATATTTTGTTGAGGATTTTTGCATACATGTTAATGAGATTTGGTTTGTTTTGCTTTCCTGTTAATTTCCGTGAAATTAAAAGATGTGTGCTCCTTGGAAGAAAAGCTATGACCAACCTAGACAGCATATTAAAAAGCTGAGACATTACTCTGCCAACAAAGGTCTGTCTAGTCAAAGCTATGGTTTTTCCAGTACTCATGTATGGATGTGAGAGTTGGACTATAAAAAAAAGCTGAGCACCAAAGAATTGATGCTTTTGAACTATGGTGTTAGAGAAGACTCTTGAGAGTCCCTTGAACTGCAAGGCGATCCAACCAATCCATCCTAAAGGAAATCAGTCCTGAATATTCATTGGAAGGACTGATGCTTAAACTCCAATACTTTGGCCACCTGATGTGAAGAACTGACTCATTTGAAAAGACCCTGATGCTGGGGAAGATTGAAGGTGGGAAGAAAAGGGGATGACAGAGGATGAGATGGTTGGATGGCATCACTGATTCGATGGACATGAGTTTGAGCAAGCTCTGGGAGTTGCTGATGGACAGGAAAGTCTGGTGTGCTGCAGTCCATGGGGTTGCGAAGAGTCGGACACGACTGAGTGACTGAACTGAACTGAATGTCATCTGGTCATCTTGGTATTAGGGAAATGATGGCCTCATAGAATCAGGTAGGAAGTGTTCCCTCCCTCTGGGAAATATTGGTATAATTTTTTCCTTAAATGCTTGGTAGAATTTATCAGTAAACCATCTGGACCTGGTGACTTCTTTTTTTTTGAAGACTATTTTATTCATTCACTTGCTTTAATGACTCATCTGAAGAGGTTTGTATCTGTTTCTACTTGTGTGAGTTTTGGTAGTTTATGTGTTTCAAAGAATTGGTCCATTTCATCTAAATCATAAAATTTGTGGACACAGAATTGCTCATAATTTTCCTATATTATCCTTTTATGTCCAGAGAACAGTAGGGATGACCCCTCTTTCATTCCTAGTATTGGTAACCTGTGTATTTTTTTTTTCTTGGTTAACTTGGCTAGAGGTTTAAGAATTAAACATTTTTTCCCCTAAGAACCAGGTTTTGGTTTTGTTGATTTTTAAAATCTATTTTCCAGTTTTCAATTTCATTGATTTCTGCTCTCATTTTTATTATTTAATTCTGCTTTCTGTAGGCATAAATTGCTCTTATATCTACAGTTTCCTAAGAAGAAAGCATATTGAAAAGCAGAGACATTACTTTGCCAACAAAGGTCCATCTAGTCATGGCTATGGTTTTTCCAGTGGGAGAAAAATAATAGCAAATGAAGCAACTGACAAACAACTAATCTCAAAAATATACAAGCAACTCCTACAGCTCAACTCCAGAAAAATAAATGACCCAATCAAAAAATGGGCCAAAGAACTAAATAGACATTTCTCCAAAGAAGACATACAGATGGCTAACAAACACATAAGAAGATGCTCAACATCACTCATTATCAGAGAAATGCAAATCAAAACCACTATGAGGTACCATTTCACACCAGTCAGAATGGCTGTGATCCAAAAGTCTACAAGTAATAAATGCTGGAGAGGGTGTGGAGAAAAGGGAACCCTCTTACACTGTTGGTGGGAATGCAAACTAGTACAGCCACTCTGGAGAACAGTGTGGAGATTCCTTAAAAAACTGGAAATAGAACTGCCTTATGACCCAGCAATCCCACTGCTGGGCATACACACTGAGGAAACCAGAAGGGAAAGAGACACGTGTACCCCGATGTTCATCGCAGCACTGTTTATAATAGCCAGGACATGGAAGCAACCTAGATGTCCATCAGCAGATGAATGGATAAGAAAGCAGTGGTACATATACACAATGGAGTATTACTCAGCCATTAAAAAGAATACATTTGAATCAGTTCTAATGAGGTGGATGAAACTGGAGCCTATTATACAGAGTGAAGTAAGCCAGAAAGAAAAACACCAATACAGTATACTAACACATATATATGACTTTTATTCTTTTAAATTTGTTAAGGTGTGTATTATGACCCAGAATGTGGTCTTTCATGGTGAATTTTTTTGTAAGCTTGAGAAAAATGTGTATTTTGCCATTGTTAGAGTTTTTTACAGATGTCAATTAGATTGTTGATTGACAGTACCATTCAAGTCAACTATATTCTTACTGATTTTTCTGCCTACTCAATCTAGCAATTATTGAAGGGGGAGGTAGGAGCTGAAGTCTCCAACTATAGTAGGGTTTTCTTTTATTATCCTTTCAATTTTATTGAGTTTTGCCTCATATATTTTGATGTTTTATTGTTAGGTGCGCACATGTTTAGGAATGTTATATCTTCTTAGAACATTGATTCCTTTATTATTATGCAGTGCCTGTTTTTATCCCTGATATTTTTCCTTGTTCTGAAATCTGCTTGGTTTAAAATTCATAAAGCTACTCCAACTTACTTTCTTTTGATTAAAGGTGCATCTTTTTTATCCCTTTGTTTTTATCCTATCATTTTTGTTTAAAAAGTATCTTTTTTTTTTGTAGGCAGTATATGATTGGGTCTTGTTTTGTATCTAGTATGGCAATCACTGTCTTTTAATTGTTGCATTTAGAACATTCACATTAAAATAAGTATTAATATATGTGAGCTAATATTACCTACATTTGTAACTTTTGCTTATTACCAGAGGTTTCTTTTTCTTCCTTATTTGATTTTAATTGAGCATTTTATAAAATCCAGTTTTTTTGTTTTTTTTTTAGAATTCAGTTTTTATCTCCTCTATTAGTGTAGCAATTATATGTCTTTAATAAATTTTTAGTGGTTTCCTTACAGTTTAAAATATTCATTTTTAACTGATATAAGTATGCCTTCAGATAACAATATTGTATTTCTTGTGTAGTGCAGACACCTTGTGACAATGTACTCATAATTCCTCCCTTCATTCCCTGGGATATTTTTTTATCCATATGCTGTAACCACACAATTCATTGTTACTATTATAACTTTAAGCAGAAAGATATATATTAGATCAGTTGAGAAAAAAAAATTATTTTAGCTTCATTTATTCCTTTTATGATGCTCTTCCCTTCTTTGTGTAGAGGTAAGTTTCTGATTTTAAAAATTTTCTTTAGGCAGAAGGAAAATTACCATTTCTTGCAGGACAGAATTCTCTTACTTGTTGCTTGTCTGAGACAGCCTTTATTTTTCTTCATTAAAAAAAATTTTTTTTGGAGTATAGTTGCTTTACAATGTTGTGCTAGTTTCTACTGTACAGCAAAGTGAGTCCGCTGTACATATACATATATCCTCTCTTTTGAATTTCTATCCCATTTAGGTCACCACAGAATACTAAATAGAGTTCCCTGTGCTATACGGTAGGTTCTCACTAGTTATCTATTTTCAGCATAGTATCAAAAGTGTATATGTGTCAATCCCAATCTCCCAATCCATCCCACCCCTCCTTTCCCCTTGGTTTCTGTATGTTTGTTCTGTATGTCTATGTATGTATTTCTGCTTTGTAAGATCGTCTACACCAATTTTTTCAAATTGCACATATGTACTTTAATATAAGGCATTTGTTTGTCTCTTTCTGACTTACTTCACTCTGTATGACAGTCTCTAGTTCTATCCATATCTCTACCAATGATGTGATTTTGTTCCTTTTTATAACGAGTAATATTCCATTGTATATATGTATCACCTTTTCTTTATCCATTCCTCTGTTGATGGGCATCTAGGTTGTTTCCACGTCCTGGCTATTGTAAATAGTGCTGCAATGAACATTGGGGTGCATGTGTCTTTTTGAATTACAATTTTCTCTGGATGTATGCCCAGCAGTAGGATTGTTGGGTTACATGGTAGTTCTATTTTTAGTTTTTTAAGGAACCTCTACACTGTTCTCCACATTCCCACCAATAGTGTAAGAGGGGTTCCCTTTTCTCCACACCCTGTCCAGCATTTATTGTTAGTAGATTTTGTGATAATGGCCATTCTGACCAGTGTGAGGTGACACCTCTTTGTAGTTTTGATTTGCATCCTTAAAAATTAATGATGTTGAGCATATTTTCATGTGTTTATTGGCCATCTGTATGTCTTCTTTGGAGATATGTTTATTTAGGTCTTCCATTCATTTACTGACGGGGTTATTTTTGGGGGTGAGGTGGAAAGAGGAGTCCTATTTCCAAACCCACAGGACAAAAGTCTAAGGTCCCTTTTCTCCAGCATCCCACCCAACCCACCCAGAATTCCAGGGGATGGTTTTCAACTCCCCAGGACAGTGTTTTCCCGCTTCACACTCTTGGCTGCTTCTCCAAACAGCTCCCAGAAACTCCCAAACTCCAGTTTAGAGTTGTTACAGTTGCCCAAGTTGGCAATTTTCTCTTCCAGCCCACAGTTGCTCAGCATGAGGTGGGGAAGCTGCTGGGTGATCAGGCCCCTTAGCTTGGAGGGGTTCAACGACTCCTTCCCACCCTCCACCAAATGCTGGTGGAAGTCCTTGGTCAGGGTCTCACTGGTCCTTTCCACGTCCCTGAATTCCTGGGCATCCTCAGAGTTGGCTGACCAACACTGTCCCATGGTGCTCGATGCACTCTGTCCTGTGGTGAGAGTTTTATCCTACAGCCAGCCCCAGAGGAGCTGATGGCTCATAATCTGCTAACAGTCACTGAGACAGGACTGGAGGTGATTGGGTTGTTTTTTGATAGTGAACTGCATGAGATGTGTGTATATTTTGGAGATTAATCTTTTGTCATTTGCTTCATTTGCAGATATTTTCTCAATTCTGAAGACTGTCTTTTCATCTTCTTTATGATTTCCTTTGCTGTGCAAAAGCTTTTAAGTTTAATTAGATCCCATTTGTTTATATTTGCTTTTATTCTCATTACTTTAGAAAAGAAAGGAAGAAAAGAAAGTGAAGTCGCTCAGTCGTGTCCGACTCTTGGCGACCCCATGGACTGTAGCCTGCACCAGGATTCTCCATCCATGGGATTCTCCAGGCAAGAGTACTGGAGTGGGTTGCCATTTCCTTCTCCAGGGAATCCTCAAAAAAGACCTTGCTGCATTATATGTCACTATTCTGCCTATGTTTTCCTCTAAGAGTTTTATAGTATCTGGCCTTACATTCAGATCTTTAATCCATTTTGAGTTTATTTTTGTATATGGTGTTAGGGAGTGTTCTAATTTCATTCTTTTACATGTAGCTGTTCATTTTTTTTCCCCAGCAACACTTATTGAAGAGACCATCTTTCCTCCATTATATATTCTTGCCTCCTTTGTCATAGATTATATGACTATATATGGCCTTTATTATGTTGAGGTGTGAGGGTTTATATCTGGGCTCATATCCTATTCCATTTATCTTTATTTCTATTTTTGTGCCATTACTATACTGTCTTGATCACTGTAGCCCTGTAGTATAGTCTGAAGTCAGAGAGGCTAATTTGATTACCCCAGCTTCATTTTTTCATTTATTTCCCTCAAGATTGCTTTTGCTACTCTAGGTCATTTTTTGTTTCCATAGAAATTGTAAAATCATTTGTGCTGGTTTTGTGAAAAGTACCATTGGTAATTTTATAGGGGTTGTATTGCATCTGTAGATTGCTTTGATTAGTATAGCCATTTTCACAATATTTATTCTTCCAATTCAAAAACATGGCATATCTCTGGATCTCTTGATGTTGTCTTTTATTTCTTTCATCACTATCTTATCATTTTCTACATATAGGTCTTTTGCCTCCTTGGGTAGGTTACTCCTAAGTATTTTATTTTTTTGTTGCAATTGTAAATGGGATCATTTCCTTAGTTTCTCTTTCTGATCTTTTGTTGTTAGCTTTAAGAATGCAAAATATTTCTGTGTATTAATTTTGTATCTTTACTAAATTTGCAACTTTACTAAATTCATTGATTTGCTCTAGTAGTTTTCTGGTGGCATCTTTTAGGATTTTTTATGTATAGTATCATGTCATCTGAAAACAGTGACAGTTTTACTGCTTCTTTGACAATCTGGATTCCTTTTATTTCTTTTTTTTTTCTCTGATTGCCATGGCTAGATGTTCCAAAACTATGTTGAATAATAGTGGTGAGAGTGGGCACCCTCGTCTTATTCCTGATCTTAGAGGAAATGCTTTCAGCTTTTCACCATTGAGAATGTTTGCTGTGGGTTTGTCCTACAAGAGGTAGGACAACCTACCTATTATGTTGAGGTAGGTTCCCTCTAGGCCCACTTTCTGGAGGATTTATTTTTTAATCATAAATGGGTATTGAATTTTGTCAAAAAGTTTTCCTGCATCTTTTGAAATGATCATATGGTTTTTATTCTTCAATTTGTTAATATGGTGTATCACACTGATTGATTTGCATATATTGACAAATCCTTGTATCCCTGGAGTAAATACCACTTGATCATGGTATATGATCTTTTTAATGTGTTGTTGCTATTGGTTTGCTAGTATTATGTTGAAGATTTTGCATTCTATGTTCATCAGCGATATTGGATTGTAATATTTTTTTTGTGGCATCTTTGTCTGGTTTTGGTATCAGGTGATGGTGGCCTCGTAGATTGAGTTTGGGAGTGTTCCTCCCTCTGTAGTTTTTTTGGAAGAGTTTGAGAAGAATAGATGTTGTTAGCTCTTCTGTAAACATTTGATGGAATTTGTCTGTTAAGTCATCTGGCTCTGGGCATTTTATTATTTAAAGGTTTTTAGTCACAGTTTTAATTTCAGTACTTGTGATTGATCTGTTAGTATTTTCTATTTCTTCCTGGTTCAGTCTTAAAAGGTTGTGCTTTTCTAAGAATTTGTTCATTTTGTCCATTTTATTAGCATATAGTCACTTGTAATAGTCTCTTATGACCTTTTGTATTTCTGCGGTGCCAGTTGTAACTTCTTTTTCATTTCTAGCTTTATTGATTTGAGTCCTCCCCCCACCTTTTTTTTTTTTTCTTGATGAGTCTGGCTAAAGTTTTATTGGTTTTGTTTACCTTCTGAAAGAACCAGCTTTTAGTTTTATTGATCTTTCCTGTTTTTTTTTTTTTCCATTTCTATTTCATTTATTTCTGCTCTGATCTTTATGATTTCTCTCCTTCTATTAACTTTGAGTTTTGTTTGTTCTTTCTTGAGTTTCTTTAGGTGTAAGGTTAGACTGTTTGAGATTTTTCTTGTTTATTGAAGTAGGATTGTATCGCTAGAAATTTCACTTAAGAACTGCTTTTGCTGCATCCCATAGGTTTTGGGTTGTCTTTTAAAAAAACATTTCTTTATTCGTTTGGCTGCATCAGGTCTTAGTTGCGGCATGCAGACTTAGTTGCAATTGCCCTACAGCTTACTGGATCTTAGTTCTCCAACCGAGGATTGAACCTGCACCCCCAGCATTGGAAGGCAGATACTTCCCTGGAGCACTAGGGAAGTCCCAGGTTGTCATGTTTTCTTTGTCATTTGTTTCTAGGTATTTTTTAAATTTCCTCTTTGATTTCTTAAATGATCTCTCGGTTATTTAGTAGCATAATTTTTAGCTTCCATGTGTTTGTGCTTTTTTACAGTTTTTTTTCCCTGTAATGCATTTCTAATCTCATAGCATTGTGGTCAGAAAGGATGCTTGATGCAATTTCAATTTTTTTAAAATTACCAAGGCTTGACTTGTGGCCCAAGATGTGGTCTATCCTGGAGAATGTTCTGTGTGCACTTGAGAATAAAGTGTATTCTTCTGCTTTTGGATGGAATGCCCTATAAATCAGGTCTATTTTGGTCTAATGTGTCATTTAAGGCCTATGTTTCCATATTAATTTTCTGTTTGGATGATCTATCCATTAGTGTAAGTGGAGTGTTAAAGTCTCCCAGTATTATGGTTTTGCTGTAGATTTGCCCTTTTATGGCTGTTAGCATTTGCTTTATGTATCGAGGTGCTCCTATGTTGAGTGCATATTTATAATTGTTATATCTTCTTCTTGGATTGATCCCTTAATCATTATGTTGTGTCCTTCCTGGTCTCTTGTAACAGTTTTTATTTTAAAGTCTGTTTTATCTGATATGAGTTACTACTCCTGCTTTCTTTTGATTTCCATATACATGGAATATAATTTTCCATCCCTTCAGTTTCAACCTGTGTCCCTAGGTCTGAAGTGGGTCTGTTGTAGACAACATGTATATGGGTCTTGTTTTTGTATCCATTTAGCCAGTCTGTGTCTTTCAGTTGGAGCATTTAATGTATTTATGTTTAATTATCCATGTGTACTGTTTTCTTAATTTTTTGGGTTTTTTTTTTTGTTGGGTCTTTTTCTTCTCTGTGTTTCCTGCCTAGAGAAATTCTTTTAGCATTTGTTGCAAAACTGGTCTTATAGTGCTGAGTTTTCTTAACTTTTGCTTTCTGTAAAACTTGATTTCTCTGTCAAATCTGAATGAGAGCTTTACTGGGTAGAGTAATTGCTAGTTCATTTTTGAAGGATAATTTTGCTGGATATATATTGGTGATTTTTTTCTTTTAACAATTAAAATATTTCACTTTACTCTTTTCTTGTTTTCATGGGTTCCTATGAGAAGTCAAATGTCATTTATGTTTTTTGTTCCTCTAGAGGTGTTTTTATTGTTAAGTTTCTCTTATTGTTAAAATTTGTCTTTGGTTTTCTACAGTTTGAATAGGTTATGCCTAGGGGTGTGTGTGTGTGTGTGTGTGTGTGTGTATTTATTTCCCTGCTTGGTGTTCTCTGAGCTTCTTAGATCAAGCTTGCTGTCATTAATTTCAGAAATTTCTTAGGCATTATTACTTGAAAAATTTATTCTGCTCTGTTCTCTTTCTTCTCCTTTTGGTATTCCAATTACACAAGTTGTATCTTTTGAAATCTTCCCCAGTTCTTGGATTTTTTTTTTTTTTACTTTATTTTTTTGGGTGGCCTTCCCTGGTGGTCCAATGGTTAAGACTTGGTGCTTCCAAGGCAAGTCATGTATGTGGGTATGATCCCTGGTCAGGGAAGTTAAGATCCCACATGCCATGTGGCATGGCCAAAAAATAGAGAAAAAAAAAAGTCTTTAAAAAAATGGAAATATTTTTTCTGTTTGTATTTCAGTTTGGGAAGTTTCTATTGACCTTCAAGCTCACTGATTCCTGCACTGTTTTGAGTCAAGTGATGAGTCCACTGAAGGCATTACCTGTGTCCCTTGCAGTGGTTTTGGTTTCCAGCATTTCTTAATGATTCTTTATATATCTTTTGTTACATTACTCATCTGTTCCTACTTGTTGTCTATTCTTTCCATGAGCATGCTTATCCTACTAGTTATTGTTATATTTTAAATACCCTGTCAGGTAAGTCCTTCTGTATCACATTTGAATCTGGTTCTGATGCTGCCTTTGTCTCTTCAGACAGGTTTTCTTGCTTTTTAACATGACTTGTACTTTTTAAATTAAAAATTGGATATGTTGTATTGAGTAATAGCATTGAGGTAGAAAGGTCTCTGGTGTGGGGATTTAAGTTAATCTGGATAGAAGCTGGGTTTTGTTTCCTGTTTGCAATGGCTTTAGGTGCTAGAAGCTTCAAAATTCCTTTAGTGTCTTTGCTTTTGTCTTCCCTGTTGACTTTGGACTTCCCCAAGTCTCAGAGAAGATATATTTCAGCTCTTGCAGTGTCAATCTACTATATTATACCACAGCTCTGTTGGTATGATGATAAGGTGTGGAGGCAGCGAAGCATTTTTATAATCTTCTAATGAAATCTCCATCTTTTAGTGAACCTGTGACACCTATGATCATCACAAATGTTCCTTCTTGTCTAGCTTTCCCCCTTCCCAATTATGTGAGGTAGGAATGCTAGAGAGAGGCTAATGAGACGATCTGGGACAAGGCATTGGTAAAGTCTTTTTCCCTAAAAACTAGGCCCTTGTTATGCCGAAGGCTCTGGACACGTTGCACTAAGATTAATGCTCTCCCTTCCTGAGGCGTGAGGGGATATTTCTTGGCTCTTCATCTTGAGAACCTAGTGGGAATCCTGGAGATAAAGCCCATGAAAGTGTGGAGCCCCTCTTGACTATAGCCCCCAGGAGTTGCTCTGTCTCAGGCTAGTGCACACTGAGTCCGACAGTCCACCCAAATTACTTGTGACTGTTCTAACCAGCTTATGGCTCCAGGGGCATCTATTTCAGGTAAGCAGGTTGTGGCTGTGACTGTCTTGATTTGCCTGTCTCTCCAGATTTTATCCTGATGGTTTACCTTGAAAATCCCATTCTCTGACAGGTTCCAGGCAAGTCATTGATTTTTAGTTTGTCCAGCTTTTTCTTGTAAGGATAAGAGTTCTAAGCTCTTTACATGCCAGATCTGAAACTGGGACTCATAAAATGATTATTTTTGAGAATGACAGTATCACAAGTCTTAACATGTCAGAAAGATATTTTCCTTATTTAGCAGATAAACAAATGGGGCTTTAGTGAGGTTGAGTTATATGTCCGGGATGCTATGTCTGCAGATGTAAATGGTTCTAAAATCTCTATATACTTTAGTTTCTTTGAAAATAGCTAGTAAACCATATGTATATGCTTATATATTTATAAACATTTTTACAAGGATTTTATTCATTTTTATTTTTGGCTGCACTGGGTGTTTGTTGCTTTGCATGGGCTTTCTCTAGTTGTGGCGAGCAGGGCTATGCTTTGTTGCTCGAGCTTCTCATTGTGGTGGCTTCTCTTGTTGCAGAGCATGGGCATTAGGGCACATGGGCTTCAGTAGTTGTGGCTTGTGGGCTCTAGAGCGTGGGCTCAGTAGTTGTGGTGCAGGGGTTTAGCTCCATGGCATGTGAAATCTTCCCAGACCGGAGATCGAACCTGTGTTTCATGCATTGGCAGGCGGATTCTTATCCACTGTATCACCAGAGAAGTCCTATATGCTTATATATTGAAATGTTTCTTGTTCTTAAATTTCGCTCTACATTTTGGGCACCTCAGGTGTAGCAGTTGGGTAGTAGTACAAATAATTCAGGCACTTAACTTATCAGTATATTTTTTCCCCCAGTTCATGCTCTCATTCCCCTTCTCCCAGCCTCCACCAGGAGTAATCATTTAAAAATGGTTAATCTGTATTTTTTGTATTCAAGTAGGCTCTAGTAAAATGTGCATGCATTTTAATTTACATAATTGCTATTTTCTTATATATTTTATTCAGCTTATTTCTTTTATTCTCAGTGCTGTGTCTTAAGATACGTCTATGTTGCTCTGGGTATACTTGGTGGGTTGGTTCAAACTACACTGTAGTGCTCTAGCTTTATTATTTTTATAAAAATCTTACATACCCATTATAGAAAAGCTTAATACCAAAAAGTGAAAATAAGGGAATACTGATCACAAGAAATTGTATCCCAGGATAACCAGAATTACCATTTTGCTTCCTGTAAGATAGCTCTTTGCAATACTAGAAATGCATTCTGTGTATTCGTTTGACTTATATGGGACCACCTTGCACGTGCTATTTGATTGCTGGCTTCTTTCATGCATCTCTATTGCATGAACATCATCTCATGCAACAAATATAGACCTATGGCTCAGCTTTTAATAACCACACAGTACTGCATTGTATGGTTGTATGTACATAAACTGTTCCCTCATTTATGCATATTTTGCTTTCATTTCTTTTTATCTAGTATTATAAACAGCACCTCAGTAAACAGCTTTCTGCAGACCACTTTTCCCCCTTGCACAATAATCTCTTCAAAAGTAAATATTTTCTGTCCTCTGAGTGGGTTGGTCCAGGTTTCACTCTGCTCGTGAAGTTCATGCCTTGTCTACTGCTTTATGTGGCCCAAAAACATAGGAGCTAAAGTGACCTCAGCTACTGAATTATGTGAGTTTATGAATGTTGGCAGTAGGGGAAGAAGTCACAAAAGAAAGGAGGCCATTTTATCAGCCCTGCTCCAGTAAGCAGTACTATGGATAAAGGTTTATGTACACGTGTAAATCGTGTTGAGCCACTGGCTTCTGTTGTGGGCTATCTCCCTAGTTACAGCTCTGCTCCAGGGTCTTCCGGGGACCCTGCGAGCTGACCTGGCTTTCTTGTATCCTGGGGCTGACTAGACAAAAACACCCACTTCCCATCTCTTTTACTTTGTAACAGAATAAATACTAATAAATAAGCTCTCAGAAATTAATAGTTTGCATAATTTGATTAAAATTAGTGTTCACCAGTAACCTTGATTGGAATAGAATCAGATTCTGTTCTGAATGTTGTTCTTGACTCTAAATGTGCCAAAATTATTTAAGGAATGGTACTCTCCTAGTATTTACAACTCAGAGAGATGTATGCCAAGAAACCTCTTTGGTTTATCTGCTTTTCTGAGATATTTTGGGCCAAGATTTGAAAACTCAAGGAATTTCAACACATATGTTTGGATACTTATTCGTAAATAAACCAAATGTTTCCTTGTTTCAATTTTTAACATGTTTGTTTCTTGATAGTTTATGGAACTCTAATTCAGAGTTCTGATAAATCAAACTTTCTGGGTACAACTTTGCTTTTTTGGGTGGATGGGGAAAAACATTTTTGTACAATAGGAAAAGGAAAACACTTTCTTTTTTGTCATAGTGGAGGTAAGCATGGGATAGTAAAGTACTTCAAGACAAACTGATTTTAGCATCACAAGCTATTTTAAAACACTTAATTACCTCTAACTAAGATGCTAGTGAAAAAAGCATTTTGTTATGGCAGTTTAACTTACTGTACTACATGGAAATAATTAAGCTTTATTTTTAGAAATATTTAATGAAATACTTCAATGTTTTTACTATTCCAGAGTAAACAAACTAACAGTTGGAAAACTGCTGATTTTGCTATTTAATGGTTTATTTTTCTCCTGGGTCTCTGTCAAAATTACGTTTGTGATGTTACTATTTGGATCGTACTTACTGGACCCGTTTTAATGAGATATAACTGACTTATAACATTGGATAAGTTGTAGATGTACAACAGAATGGTCTGATATATCTATTTATTGCAAAATGGTTACTGCAATTAGTTTAGTTAATATGCATCATCTTAATGTAGTTAAAGTTATCTTTTTTCTTATGACTAGAAGTCTTAATGTCTCTTCTAGCAACATATTTTTCCATCCTCATTGTGATCTGGCCTGTGGAGCTCTGCTGTTCCCACCATGGTCTGTATTTGTTCAGCTCAGAGGTAACTTGAGCCAGTTTAGCCCCAATGGGAAGGAGATTTTCCCTTCCAATGGGAAGCTTGTTCACCCAGAGGTGCATAATCTGACTCCTAATGATCATTATTCTTTTCATCGGCCAACAGTGGCCTTGCTTTCAGTTCAGTGGTTTTCCTCTATGGAGAGCCTTATACCGCCTTCCTCTAGGACTTGGCAGCCGTGACTATGGGTGTGTCACAGCCCTGTCATATCTTCAGCCATGTGGCCAGACACATGACCTCTGCTCTCCCTATGGCAGGGCCAGTCCCTTGCTTCCCTGCTGGAGAATTCCTAGGTTATCCTGGGATTTGGCCAACATTCACCAAATCCCCTTTGTGCTATTTTCCAGGGGCTAAAGTACTTCAGGAACTTGGGCACTCTGTGCCTCAGTTTCCTAATTTGTAAAATAGGGATGATAAATGTTCACATTAAAAGGTTGTTGTGAGGACAATAATAAATAAAAAACAAGTTAATGTTTGCAAAGCACTTGGAGCAGTGTCTTAGCCCTAGGAAGGGACATATGAAGGGATTTGTAATACCAGCAAACTTCTGAGAGCTCAGAATGATCAAAGCTGGAGTCCTCTGTGGTTCACAACCCACTGTGACCCTGATTACTTGAGCAATTATAAATATTACTCTAAAATAACCATTTTGGAATACTAATTTGATCATAAATGAAGGCCTTTTAAATGGTCATTTAAAAGGGACTGTGTATTAAGATTAAGAATATGTAAATACAGTAGATTTTGTTTTTTTAACCTGGGGCCATTTGATTTTTAAGATAAAATTATTTATATATTATTGATCAGTATATTTCTATGAGCCTTTATGCCCCCATGGGCTAGAAAGTGGTTTCATTCATGCCCACACCTACCCACACACACACATAATTGTTCCTGCCTCTTAGAGAACATTTTATCTAGCTCTCCATGTGCTCTTTTGTGTTTTCCTGTGTTTTTAATCATTAGTACAACAAATAATCTGATGTAAGAAACATGCTGTGCCAATAAAATATCCTCACATTCCCTACAAATGATTATGATCATATTTAGAAAAGAGAAACAGAGGGTGAAACATAAACTGCTTTGCTTATATCATGACTATAAACAAATCAACTGGGCTGGCAAATTTGTACCCTTGAATTAAAGGGTGCCTCCTCGTTTTCTGCATCTGTTACCCACCTACCTGTACAGATGTGCTGTATTGGTTTCCTATCACTGCTGTATCGAATTAGCACAGACTCAGTGGCTTTCCACAGCACAAATGTATTATTTTACAGTTCTGAAGGTCAGAAGCCTAAAATAGGTCCTCAGGGCTGTGTTCTGTGTAGAAGGCTCTCAAAGAGAATGTGTTCCTTGCCTTTTTCTGCATCTAGAGGCTGCCTGCATTCACCACCTTATGGCTTTGGCTTCCATTTGCAGTACAGCATCTTCAGTCTCCTCTCACTCTGACTCTCTTGCCTCTCCTTATTTTTTTTAAACTTTATTTGGCATTGGGGTATAGCTGATTAACAATGTTGTGATAGTTCCAGGTGGAGAGCAAAGGGACTCAGCCATACATGTGCATGTATCCATTCTCCCCTAAACCCCGCTCCCCTCCAGGCTGCCACATAACATTGAGCAGAGTTCCCTGTGCTGTACTGTAGGTCCTTGTTGGTTATCCATTTTGAATACAGCAATGTGTACATGTCCACCCTGAATTCCCTAACTATCCCTTCCCCCCATGCTTCCCCCCTGCCTCTTTCCCTTGTGATCACATTGGCCCACCCTGATAATCCATGATCCTCTCCCTATCTCAAGATCCTTACATTAACCACACCTGCAAAGTCCCTGTTGCCATGTAATCATGACATGGTGATGTAACGCGTTTGCAGGATGTGGATATCTTTGGAGGGATGTTCTTGTGCCTTGTACTTTACCATAGGTGTTCTCCCGAATAAGACCTTTAGTGTCATCCGTGCCTTTGGCTCTACTTAAGAGTTTGTGGCTCAGCTGGTAAAGAATCTGCCTGCTATTCGGGAGACTTGGGTTTGATCCCTGGCTTGGGAAGATCCCCTGGAGAAGGGAAAGGCTACCCACTCCAGTATTCTGGCCTGGAGAATTCCATGGACTGCATGGGGCCACAAAGAGTCGGACACGACTGAGCAACTTTCACTTCATTTCACTACTTAAGAGTTTACAGATTATCAGTGTGATCAATTCCTAACAGTTATTCTCCTCACTTCCTCCGCCTGGCTCTTTGACCAAAAGTATTTACATATATTTAAACAAGTCAGATCGGAGAAGGCAATGGCACCCCACTCCAGTACTTTTGCCTAGAAAATCCCATGGACGGAGGAGCTTGGTAGGCTGCAGTCAACGGGGTCATTAAGAGTTGGACATGACTGAGCGACTTCACTTTCACTTTTCACTTTCATGCATTGGAGAAGGAAATGGCAACCCATTCCAGTGTTCTTGCCTGGAGAATCCCAGGGACAGGGAAGCCTGGTGGGCTGCCGTCTATGGGGTTGCACAGAGTCGGACACGACTGAAGCGACTTAGCAGTAGCAGCAGCAAACGAGTCAGATAGCTTTTACTTTTTTTTCCCTTAAATGATGAAAACACCCTGAAATTTAGTGGGAAGAGATTTAATGAGAAAGACACCCCCACACTCTTGAGTCTGTCACTGACCACTACATGAAGGAAGCAGAGCTCAAAGATGAATTCAGCCAAGAATTACATGACACCAAGTGATGACACAGGTCTTTGCAGCCATTTGAGAAAATAGATATGATTTTGTCCTTGGGGTTGTTCCTGGGAGAAAAGTTAAGAATGTGTACATCTGAATTAGCAAATTTAGAAAGTGGCCAGAGAGAGGTCTTTGGGGTAAGGACAGAGGATTCCTGGCCTCTGCATTTCCAGTCCTGAGCATAATGCATGGTAGGTTGGAGTTGATTATTAAATTATTAGTGAATAAATAGCTTGTTGAAAGTAGCCAAGGAACAGCTCAGGCCTTGGGAAAGATCTGGCCTTTGAAATACGACCTGTGGGAAAAAATGATGGGTTTAATATCCGCAGGAAGAAGTGAAGCACCACATTGAGTTCTGTTTCTAACTGCTGACTCACATAGCCATTCTTCACCAACTCCTGCTCCCTTGGTGCAAAAGAAACCTCTGGTATCACCCTCCTCTGTCCTTTTTTGCAAGATGAAATAGCAGAACTGCTTCTTTGTTTATTTTGCTCACATATTAGTATTGTTTAAAGCACGATCTTCAAATGCATTTCTAGCTAAGTGGATTGATTTTTTTTTTATTACTCATGCTGGGCAGTTGACAGTAATGATTTATTGCCTCTCTGGGATTTCAGCAGCTCCTTACAACTCGTGGTTTAATTCACAGTTTCCCTAATGGCTTTAGTGTCTGGTGTTTGCTCGAAGAGCTCCTGTGAAATGAGGTGCCCTTGGGAGTGGCTCACTCCTGGCCCTGGGCTCTGGCCTTCCTTCTCTTCGCCCAGCTGTGTGAGTGTGGTGACGAGAACTTGGAAACCTGGGAGGCCTGCCACCTTCTCCTTTCCTAGGAGCTGCAGCCACTGCAGTTCTGGGAGCTGAAATCCAGTCAGCTTAAAAGGAGGCCTCGGTGGAGCTGAGACATAGAAAGGAGTCACTGTCTGTATCTTAGAGAGATGGCTTACTTTCCATACTTGTATCAAAAATAGCAGCCTACTATACCAGTCGAGTAGCAGGTGTTAGTCCAGGCATCGGCAAACTCCAGCCTGAGGGCTAAATTTGGGTGAGTACCTGTGGTTGTGAATTAAGTTAAAGCGGAACGCAGCTGCCCATTCATTTACCCAGCACTAATGGCTGCTTTTCATGCTGCGGTGGCAGAGCTGTCACACAGAGACAGTGTGGCCTATAAAACCAAAATGATAAGGCCTTTTTAGAAACTGTTTGCCAATCCTTAGTCTACTTAATCTTTACAATATGAAGTAGACTTTCTTTTTTTTTTCATTCATTTTTTTTCCTTTCTTTCTGGCCATGCTGTGTGGTTTGTAGGATCTTAGTTCCCTGACCAGGTATTGAATCTGGGCCCTCGGCAGTGAAAGTGCAGAGTCCTAACCAGTGGACTGCTAGGGAATTCCCTGAAGTAGATTTTCCTAATAGCAATACCATTTCATGTAAGAGGAACCTGAGGCTCTGAGATGATAATGTAATGTGCCAACGTCTTAGAGCTAATAAGAGGGGGAGAGGCAGAATTATAGCTCAGGTTGTCAACCATATACTGCCCTGGAAAGTTACTTGGAGAATGTGGTAATGGCTGAGCCTGTCACATTATCATGTCCTATTACTTTCCATCCTCACAAGGTTTTGCTTTGTGAAATCTTTCCAGGTTATATAACTGTCAGTTGTCTAATGGCTTCATAGAAGTTAGATTTTTAACTCACTACTGTCTACTGACTGATCAAGCCATTTGTTGGTCTGGATTACTGGTTCTCACCCTTGTGACTCCACTGTGGAGTCACTTCAGGAGTTCTGAAAGTACTGACAACATGTCCCATAGCTCCCAAGTTCTATTGTAATTGGTCCAACATACAGCCTGGGCATGGGGACTTTTAGAACTGCCCCCATGTGATTCTAATATGCAACCAAGGTTAAGAATCACAAGAATAGATACTTGTAAGTCCAGCCCTAAAAGACGGTGGTCATAATATAAGGTCTTCTCTAGTAAGTCCTGTTGGTGACCCCCAATGGCAAGAAATATTCTGTACACTATTTTGTTATGATGAGGACAGGTACATTACATTCATCTTTTTTTTGGTACAATTATGCTGATATATGTGTGTGTGTGTGTAGGCTTCCCTGAGTGACTGAGCACCAGCACATATGTGTGTGTATACATTTTTTTTTTTGTCCTGGGGGAGAGGAGACACTCAGAATTGGAGAGAAACAGTCAAAAAATTGAACATCTTCCTTGAACTGTGGTGCTGGAGAGGACTCTTGAGAGTCCCTTGGACTATGGGGAGATCCATCCAGTCCATCCTGAAGGAGACCAATCCTGGATGTTCATTGGAGGGACTGGTGTTGAAACTGGGGCTCCAGTGCTTTGGCCGCCTCATGTGAGGAGTTGACTCATTGGAAAGGACCCTGATGCTGGGAAAGATTGAAGGGAGGAGGAGGAGGCGACGATAGGGGATGGGATGGTTGGATAGCATCGCCGACTTAATGGACGTGAGTTTGAGCAGGCTCCGGGAGTTGGTGATGGACAGGGAGGCCTGGTGTTCTGCAGTCCATGGGGTTGCAGGGAGTTGGACACAACTGAGCGACAGCTGGATTGATGGTGTACAATGTAGTGATTCATAATTTTTAAAGGTTATACTCCACTTATACTTTTTATAAAATATTGACTATAAAAATGTTAGAATGGCTTTTTATTCAAGTACATTCATTTGAAAGCTGTAGTACACTTCTACGACATGTATACTTTGAGTTTCTTCATGTTTTAACCTTTACTGAAGGGCAAATTAAATAATGGCTGATTGAGACTCACGGGGTCTGTTCACTGACGGCTGCCTCATGGAATTACCTCATAATCATTCCTAACAACTGCAGAGCAACCCTCACAGGGGACCCAGCGGCCCTGCTGGTGCCTCCTCTCCCCGAAAGTACACCTTCATCATAGTGCCTGGGAAAACAGAATCACAGCCGGGACGCCACATAAATATCTCACGCCTCAGATTCTTTCCACTGTTTCTATTTGCACTGATGATGGAGCCAATGTTGTTAAAACAGCGTGAAGCTGAACACTTACCCACGAGCCGAGTTCCACAAGCTGTCTGTACCGGCTGGTACATCATTCCAGTCAGAATAATGAAATTATTAAACATCAGAGAGGTTTACAAGATTTTTCTGCGCTATCAAAGGTCACACATATTTCTTAGAGGCTGTAAGAGAGAAGTGGGGTATGCACATAAAATAGCAGAGATGTTGGGCAGGTTTATGTCTGCACTGAGGTGGCTCCCCCTTCTCCTTTCTTAGGCATGACTGTCAAAGGAGCACAGGCATTGCTCTGTGCTCTGACTTGTGGAAAGGAAATGTATGTCCTAGAATGGAACATGGGAGATTTATGGGATGTTAATGTGTCAAGTCTTAGTAACCTCTCAGAAAGGCCACTTGTGAAGTCAGACTGTCATCAGTCACAGAAACCAGTGCATTCATCTTCTGAGAAAGCCCTCAGAAACATCTTCCAGAAAGATTATGAAAGATGAAAAATATCAATACAGTGAAAAGGTATTCCATGTATGTGAATTTTTGCTGCTTCTGGCAACTTCTGAGCTCTCCCTCGATTGAGAAATGACAGAATGATACATGCATAGAATCTATTGAAGAAAATACTAAAATTGATTAAAGGCAGCTGTTTAAGGGTCGATGATTGCATATTTACGAAACTTACCCATCAAAATGGGGCCACACTAAGTGCATTTGTTAAAACACACTCCTACAACAGCAGGGGCAGACTTGGGCTCAGTTTGCTAAAGTTAGATAAAACTTCCCAAGATCAGTCCAGCAAACCAGCCTGACTCTAATATTGTAGAAAAGTGGTTTATAATGTCACCAAAGGCAAGTCTATACAATGTTGAAAGATATAGATGGAAAAGAATCTAATCAGAATCGAATCAAATGTTAAGTCTAATGGTTGACTGGAGATTTTGGTCGTTGGCATCCTTTGTGTGTCAGACACAATCAGTGTTCAAAGTTGGGGACATGTTTTGTTGTTACATAGTAAATGAAATTGAAATCTCAGCTCATATGGACTGCTTTAACTGAATCAAACCACCTTTGACTAACTGCATCACTTTTATAGGTAACAGAATATAAGAACCCAGAGAAGGTGGAGTGCAGGTCCTCTTGGACTCTGTGTTGCTTGATTGGATTCCCTCAAATTCTGCACAGTTGCTTACATTTCCCCATTAATCCTGTGCATCACAGGCCCAAACAGTAAATATCTTCATGGCATAGCAAAAAAGCGTTATGAAAAGAGTAGTGATTAAGAACGGATGAAAACAACAGATAAAAATTTGAAGAGCTTTCACGTTCTGTGTCTTGTTGTCCTTCCAGTCCATGCAATGGGCTGGGAAATCAGTCCCCATCTGAGCTCTAGTGGATCAGACCACTTACTTATCTCTGAGTCATTCACTGAAAGAAGAGTTCATGCAGCATATCATCACACTGTAGAAAATTTTAAGTTCTAATTCTGGCCACTTGATGCAGAGAGCTTATTCATCAGAAAAGACCCTGATGCTGGAAAGATTGAGGGCAGGAGGAAAAGGGGCAACAGAGGATGAGATGATTGAATGGCATCATCAACTCAGTGGACATGAGTTTGAGCAAACTCCAGGAAATAGTAAAGGACTGGGAAGCCTAGCGTGCTGCAGTCCCTGGGGTCACAAAGAATTGGACATGACCAAGTGACTGACTAAATAGCAAACAATACCTGAATGACCTAGTCCTTTTCCCTCCATTCTTCAACTTAAGCCTGAGTTTTGCAGTAAGGAGTTTATAATCTGAGCCACAATGAGCTCCAGGTCTTGTGTTTGCTGATTGTATAGACCTTCTCCATCTTTGGCTTCAAAGAACACAATCAATCTGATTTCGGTGTTGGCTGTCTGGTAATGTCCATGTGTAGAGTCATCTCTTGGATTGTTGGAAAAGGCTGTTTGTATGAACAGTGTTTTCTCTTGACAAAAGTGTTAGCCTTTGTTCTGCTTTATTTTGTACTTAAAGGCCAAACTTGCCTGTTGTCCAGGTATCTCTTGATTTTCTACTTTTGCATTCCCAAGGACATTTTTTTTTTTGGTAATTCTAGAAGGTCTTGTAGGTCTTCATAGGACTGGTCAACTTCAACTTCTTTGGCATCATAGTTGGGGCATAGACTTGGATTACTGTGATGTTGAATGATTTGCTTGGAACAAACCAATATCATTCTGTTATTTTGAGATGCACCCAAGTACTGCATTTCAGACTGCATTGCTGACTATTAGTCTCTTCCATTTCTTCTAAGGAATTCTTGCCCACAGTAGTAGGTATAATGGCCATCTGAATTAAGTTTGCCCATTCCTATCCATTTTAGTTTACTGATTCCTAAAGACGATGGTGTTCACTTTTGCTGTCTGCTGCTTGACCCCATCCAATTTACCTTGATTCACAGGACCTAGCATTCCAGGTTTCTATGAAATATTGTTCTTTACTGCATCGGACTTTACTTTCACCACCACACACATGCACAACTGAGTGTCATTTCTCCTTTGGTCCAACCTCTTCATTTTTTCTGGAGCTATTAGTAATTGTCCTCCGCTCTTCCCCAGTAGCATATTGGACACCTGCTGACCTGGGGGGCTCGTCTTCCAGTGTCATATCTTTTTGCTTTTTCATACTGTCCATGGGCTTCTCATTGCAGACTACTGGAGTGAGTTGCCATTTCCTCCTCCAGTGGACCACATTTTGTCTGAACTTTCCACTATGACCTGTCCATCTGGGTGGCCCTGCACAGCATAGCTCATAGTTTCATTGAGTTACACAAGCCCCTTTGCCATGACAAGGCTGTGATCCAAGATGGGGAAGTAGATATAGAGCTTATAAATAAATTTACATCATCTGAGGATATGTGTTAGCAGCATTTTTATGGATAGGTGTGTACAATCAAAATGTTTGGAGATCACTTAAAGAAAACAACAAATGACCAGGAATCATTGTGCAGAATAAGCAGAGCCCAGACTTTCTTTTCACCTTTTCTTTTAAGGCAGCTGTTGGTCTTTCACAGCCCAGGTTAAACTGCTCTCTAAGTAAGCAGGGAAGCTTTATTCTCTGATAACTATGACCGAGACTTAAATTGTTCATATCCCTGATAACTGATAACATTCCCTGTCTGATACAGTATTTGACTGTTTTAGTAACACTGCCCTTTATTGCTTTCTGGTGTTTTCATCTGCAATGGTCTTGTCTTTCCAAGTAGACATAGGTTGTTCTGGAGCTAGACTGAATCTAGTACCTTTTTTTCTGACATAGTTCTGGAAAAATAGGGAGTATCCCATGGAAATTTCTGGACTAAACCCTCTTTACTATTTAAGGTGTGGTCAAAAGACCCACAGCATCAGCATCACCTGGGAGCTTCAAGAGCACAAACCAATCTGCATTGTTCTTTCACCCTTGCACGCTTCTCTCATTTTTCCAGTGTTTCTCAAATTTTAATGTGTGTGAACCACCTGATGGGTGGGAGGATCTTGTTGAAATGCAGATTCTGACTCAGTAGTTCTCAGTGAGACCCAAGATTCTGATTTTAACAAGTTCTCAGGCGCCTCTGGTCTGGGACCCACACATTCAGGTTGAAGGCCCTAGAACTGTACTGTCCAATATGTTAGCCCCAGCCTCATGGAGCTGTGGAGCCCTGGATACATGGGATTTTGAAGCTTAATGTGGAAGGAAGAGTAGAAAATGTCTCATTACTAATTTAAAAATATTGATTATATGTTGCAATGATGATATCTTAGATAGGTTGAATAAAATGTGTCACATTTAACTTATCTCTTTTTTACATTAAAAAAATTTAATATGTTTTTTATTTGGCTGTGCCTTGTCTTAGTTGCAGCATGTGGGATCTAGTTCCCTGACTAGGGATTGAACCCAGGCCCCTTGCTTTGAGAGCACAGAATCTTAACAACTGGACCACCAGGGAAGCCCTCTTTTTTATCTTTTTAATGAAGCTACTAGAAAACCTGAAAGTACATATGCAACTCATATTTCTACTGGAGAGTGCTGCTCTAGAAGACTCCCCTAGTGCTCTTAAACACAGTTATCCACTGAGTGTCCACCTCCAGTTCATTCTGCTATGGTAGCACCAGTATAGGGGGAGCTGAAAGAAAATTTGTAATGATAAATTACAAGACCATCCTCAGAGAGGTGTTTTTCCTCAGAAAAGTATATACTCTAGCAAAGCTGTTTGTTACTCAACATTTTGAGATTTTGTCAGCATTTAGGATTTCTGTATATATGTGTGATTCATAACATAGGCCTCCTCCTACATGAATGAATATGCATGTAAAGTATTAGACTAACCATCTGTGATTAGCTTCTTGACAAACACAGATTATGGATGAGAATGCTGTTATATCCACAGTATAATGTAATTGTCCTCCAGTTCTTGGATGGTCTCCACTTTTTCAGTTCTTTTTTTCACAATTCAGTTTTGTAAAGTTTCTTTTGAAATGTCTTCATGCCCAATGATTCTTTCCTTGGCTGTGTCATGAGCCCTACTCATCCACCCACTAAAGGTATTTTTAATTTTTGTTACAGTGTTTTTTATTTCTAGTACTTTTTGATTCTTTCTTAGAATTTCCATCTCTGTGCTTACATTACCTGTCTGTTCTTGAATGTTGCCTCCTTTTCCCGTTAGAATGCCTAGTGCATTAATCACAGTAATTTTAAACTCCCGGTCTGACAATTCTAACATCATTCTCATATCTGAGTCTATATCTGATGCTTTCTCTGTTTCTTCAAATTGTTTTTTTTGCCTTTTACTATGCCTTGTTTTTTTGAATGCTGAATATGATGTATTAGGTAAAAGTAACGGAGGAGGTAAACAGAGCTTGACACAGTGGTATGGTGTGAGGGGAGAGGAAATGTTTTGTAGTTTTATAATTCGGTCTCATTCTCTAAGTAAGCCTGGTGCCCTGGACTGTGAAATTCACCAGTCCATCTTAGTTACTCACGCCCACCCCTATCTCTTTAGGTGATATAGGAAGGCCAGAGAGGCCTAAATTTGCTTGGCCCTCTCCCCTCAGGCCAGTTAAACCCTGGTAAAATGATTTCTGATAAAATCATTTCTTTTAAGACAAGCCTTAAGAGCAGAGTGCTCTGGTGTATTTCAAAATGCCTGCTTTTCTCCTCCTCTTGTTGGAAGCACCAGGAGATTTTCTTGTTTTCACCATGAGAACCTGCTAGGGCTCCTGGAGGTAAAACCCAGAAAATGTGGGAACTCCATAAGGCTTGGCCCCTGGGAGTTCTTAATTCTCAAACTTGTCCACACTGAACCTCCAGCAGTTCATCATTTACAGTTCAGGTTTTCCTACTCCACAGGGGTTCCCTTGGAGATTCTGCTCATGAGTTTATGCTCTGGTGCATTGTTATTTTCTATATTTGCCTATCTGCCTCTCCAGTTTTAGGGGGAAGCAGTTTGCCCTCTGACTGCAGTTCTTTGGTGGATATAAGATAAGCCATTTTCAGTTTATTAAATTTTTTCTTGTTGTGTGGATGGGAATGATGACTTCCAAATGCCTTACATGCCAGACTAGAAACCAGAAGTTACCAAAATGTATTGTATAGCTAGGGAGGACCCAGGTATAATTTGCAGAATAAAGCAAAAGTTTCATCTTATCCCAATGTTGGCTGGGATAAGATCAATGTCAGATTAGTGATTTTGATTCAAGAGTGAATTTTTCATTTGTTAGTCATTATTCTTAAAATTGGTGAACACATATACCATTTTTTATATTATTTACAGTTATAGTCCATGTTAGAACTATGAATAGCTAGTGTTTTTTTAAATTAACTATACATCTTGATTTTGATGTTTGTTTTTCTTCAAAACCGTCTGCTGTTCAAAGGGATCTTGTGTTCATTGTAAGTGGCAGGATTGAATATGGTATTGCAAAACATTTTAGATGTTCTTTTTTAAGGCTTTGTAGTCGTGTGTGTGTGTGTGTGTGTGTGTGTATTGTGTTAAGGGGGAGGAAGATGGAGGGTAGTGGATAATCATAGATTTTGGATTTTTTTCAAGTTGCCATACATCTAGAATTTTGGTTGGTGCTGGTGCTGGCAACCAAGCTGATTTTTTCATCTTGAAAGAGTAAATCTCCCAGTATGATGTTGGGCAAGTCATTCATTCTCTTTATGTATCAGTTTTTTTAAATTTATAAAGTGGAATTAATAACTACCTGCCTGTTCATACAGTTTGGTTATCTATACCATATAACTCACTACCCCAACACTTAGGGGTGTAAAATGTCAATCTTTTTTTAAAAGATTTATTTATTTGTCACTGTGCACAGTCTTCGTTGCTATGCATGGGCCTTCTCTAGTTGCAAAGAGTAAGCACTACTATCTAGGTGCAGTGCATGGGCTTCCTGGGCTCTAGAGCACAGGCTCAGTAGGTGTGGTGCCTGGGCCCAGCTGCTCCGTGGCATGTGGGATCTTCCGGGATCAGGGATAGAACCTGCGTCCCCTGCATTGGCAGGCAAATTCTTATCCACTGTGCCACCAGGGAAGCTACAACAACTTTTTTTTAATGGTCATGGATCCAGTGGGTCAGCAGCTGGGGTGGGGCATGATGGAATCCCTTTCAATTTCTGTTTTTTCATCTGGGAAGACCTCATGGGCAGGGTGACTTGCCAGCTGGTGGCTAGAATCACCTAGAGGCTTTTCCCCTCACATGTCTAGGGTAACTCAGTAGCTGGGCTAAGAAGGACTGTTGACCACAGGACCTGCACATGGTTTGGGCTTCTTAGAGCATCCAAAAAGGGAGAAGCTACAATGCTTCTTATAAATTGGCCCTTGGAAGTCACACAGATGCCTTGGTGGCCATGTTTGGAAAGTTCAGTTTATCATACCATACTAACAGAGCCTGGTGTGTTTGGGAAAACAGTAAGTTCACTCTGATTGGAGCATACTATTCCCTGGACAACTTTATTTTTCTCCTTTTCTAGGAACTGTATTCTACAGAAGGACATTCTTTTGATTCTCTAATAGACAGCCTGTTAGATTGGAGAGTCCATGGGCTATTGAATCAACAAGGCCTGGTTCACTTAGTTTCGTTTTTTCTGTATTCATTGTACAGATTTAAGAGAGAAATAATTTTATTATAAATAAAAGCCATATAACATATTATATATTGGGTAGATTTTTGCATTCCCTTTTGTTAATTTTTGAAGCAGTGAACATTTACTCTTTCTCTCTAAAACACAATAAAAATAAAGTTACTGTTTCCTTTGGGAGCTTTGATTGATTTTTTTATTTTTTTTTACTTTCTGGGTGTCCACGGTCCTCACAGGAATATTCTCTATTTTACCCCTGGTGCTTCAAAATGGATGAATGTGTAGATATTCTGGTGAATATAGTTTTTACTTTTATATCTTTTTTTATTTTTCAGTTCTTGAAAAATGGTATTAATATACTATTCTTATGGTGTTGCTATATTTCTTCAAAATGTTTTGTGGAACTCTTCCCTTCTAATTCTGATAAACTAAAAAACCTGCCCTTTGAACAGTGAAAGAAAGAAATATTTTCTTTCAATGGCTCTTGAGTTAAATAAGTTCTTCTAGCCCTAGTATAGAACCTCAGAGGACTTGGAATAGGGCAGATCTCTCTGACCTAGAACATGGAGGGCTAAGTTAGAAATATTTTGAATCCTTTTTATTGTGCAATGTTTTGGAATTTATTATTGTCATCATCGGTTGTCTTTATATATATTATCATTACTTCTGCAAAACACTGTTAAAAATGCAAGACTGAATGTCATGATATTCATCTTATTCCTTTATATGAAGAAGTAGTTAATTTTAACCTGACTCTGCACTTTTAATTCTATAATGTATAACCCTGCACCTTTTGTAATAACTCATCACTTGAGGTAGAAGCCAATAACATTGCTGAATGCTCTCCATGACCCAGATTCACCCCAGTCATTCACCATATTTGTGACCTCTACCTCCTAAATTTCTTTCAAATACATTATTTCCTACTGTGCACATGTGTTTTATCTCTTTCTTTCTTTCTCTGTCTCTGTTTCTCTCTCTCTCAGCATCCCTTCCCATAGTCATGGGAAGAACAAGGCTTTTGGAACCACAGAATGAGTCCCGAGCTTAGTCTCAGCTCTAACACCGTGACCTGAGGTGAGCTTATCAAAGTCTGATTCTCAAGTCTGTATCTGTAAGTTGCAGATGGCAGTGTCTGCCTTGTAGTATTTTGTGATAATTAAATGAGCTAGGAGTTACAAAGTATCTGGAACATAGTGGCCCCATCCTTGATTATAAATGTTGGCTCCCCTCTTACATCCTCATCCTTTCTCTCCATAACTATTCCACTGAACTCCAATCAGGATTGCTGCCTTGTTAATTTCTTTTGTCTGTAATTAAGCACAGACCTCTCATGACGTTTGAAACCTTTCATGATTTAGCAGCTGTAGGGGTTAAAGCAGTTGCTTAAAACAATCTTTTAATTTTATATCTCACAATTCTGCGGGTTGGACAGTTCTCTAGCTGGTTTCTTTGGGGATCTCTAAAGTCAGATAGTAACTGAGGCTGCTGTATCCATGATGACTGAAATCATTTATCTGGCACCTTGGCTTGGACAGCTCTGTTCAGCAGGACTCTATGATCTCTGTCTCTCTCCACCTGGCTTTTCTTTGTGATGTCTGCAGCATGGTGACCAGACCTCTTATGTGATAGTCCAGGTTTCTGTAAATTATAAAACAGAAGCACTCAGGTCTTCTTAGAGCCGACATGTGGAACTACACAGGTCACTTCTACTGCATTTTACTGGATACACAGGAGCCCCAAGGCTAATCCAAATTTACTGTGGGAGATGACACAAGAGACTGTTCTGGGGAGGCCAGGTGCATTGAGGCACCAGTTACCAAGCAACAAATTCCTTTTATTCTTTTAAATTTTTATCTTTCACATTTCTTGCCAGTGTACTCTGTACTCCAAGTGTACAAAGGGTCTCAGGTAGCTGGGGTATATACATGTAAGAGGTAGGTGGTAGGGTAATTGCTTTGCAGATGCTACTCCTATTGTCTGAGATGCCTTTTCTTACATAGATGTACAACTTCTCCATTCGTGCGTGCATGCCACATCGTTTCAGTCGTGTCTGACTCTTTTTGACCCCATGGACCATAGATCACCAGGCTCTTCTGTCCATGGGATTCTCCAGTTAAGAACACTGGAGTGGGATGCCGTTTCCTCCTCCAGGGGATCTTCCCAACCCAGGGATCAAACCCCTGCCTCTTATGTCTCCTGCACTGGCAGGCAGGTTCTTTACTATTGGCGCCATCTGCAAAGCCCCCAAACTTCTCCAGAACTAAAATGTTTGCCTCGTCTGTGAGGTCTTCCTTAACTCACATGGAGAGTCCTTCCTATTGTGTTATCTGGATATATTTTATAGTAACCTTACAGCATTTGTCAGCTTGTTGGAGTCTGTCTCTCAAATTGTATTTGAGCCTCTCAAGGGCACGGCTCTGTCTTTTTTCCTGATACCCAGTATTTTAGTCTGGATTCTTCCAGAAACAGACTTGAGACACGGCTTTGAATGCAAGTAGGTTCTTTGGAAGGTGATTCCGAGAAGCTCAGTGAGTGAGTGGGAAGAAGGCAGGTGATGGAGAATGTATTAATGAACAGGTTACTATTTCAGGCTCCTGGGGCTGACCTCACTGGGGACTTGTGGGATGCTTTACAGAACTCTTGTCAGACCTGTCTCACTCGAGGGTGAGGATGTTGGTATGTTTATCCACCAACTCCCATTCTTCATTGGTTGAAGGCTTTCAGCTCTTGGTGTTTGGACTTGCACTGTAGTTGAGCTTAGCCCAAGAATACCCTCAGGTGCAAAATCAGGTGGTTGCCAAAAAAAAGGCATGAGTGTGCAAGGGCATGGGGAGAGCTAAGGAGGGGGTGGATGGGACATCTAGAGCTTCTGCAACAGCCAATCTGAAAAAACTGCATGTAATCAAGAAACATAGGATGAATGACATCCATGAACGAGCAAGGGAACCTCATAGGAGTTGTTTCGGTGAGACTCAAATCAAGAAGAATTAAAGTACCTTTTCTTACATATATTTTGTTTGAGGACACATCTTTGAAAATCAGAACTTGTAGTGTCCACTAGTGTACTCAGTATTCTTATTTTCCCTCTCTGGAATACTTTCAGCTTTCTTGAAAGGCTAAAATATCCCACACCACATTATCAGAGTATTAATACACAGCGGTAGCTGGTGTCTTGCTTTGGAATGCATTACATCTGAGATGGGATCCTTCCAGTCTAGAGGAAGGGGCTTGAGGGATTTGGACAGGTTACATTGGAGGGAGATCGGTGAAAGGTCTTGGCACAAGTTGCAGTAATACATGTACTGAGGCATCAGTTCATGTTACTTGCAATTTATTATTTTTTAAAAAATTTATTTATTTTAATTGAAGGATAATTACTTTACAATATTGTGATGGCTTTTGCCATACATCAACATGAATTGGCTATAGGCATACATGTGTCCCCCCAATCCTGAACCCCTCCTCCCACCTCCCTCCCCACCCCATCCCTCCAAGGTTGTTACAGAGCACTTTTATTTCTATATTTAGTTCGGTCATTGACAGACTTCTGCCAAGATTCTACTCCATTTTATTTTTACTCTTTTATAGTCATTTCCTTCAGGCCACTTGTGTCCAGAACCTGTAAAGTTACTTTAGAAATCATAAACAAGAATCCAGAAAGTTAATTCACATAGAGTGGAACCTCCAGAAAAGAATGATGTTGAGAAATGATATATTTATTAATGTTCAGACAAGCACAACTCCCTGGACTTATTCAACACAGTTGGGAGGATGTGACTTGATGTATAAATGAATTTGTGTGGTAAAGGCTTTTAAAGAAACTGAGGTTCTCAAACTTGGGTGAATGTCAGAATTACCTCAAAGCTTGTCACAAATAAGGAACCCACCCTCCTGTAATATATATTTAATATGTAAACCAGATCAGTCTGAAGATCTTGCAGGTTTGAGAATTGCTATATAAAAGGCATGTAAACTAGTTAGCCTGCCAGAACGAAGTTTAAGTTCAGTTCAGTTCAGTTCAGTCACTCAGTCATGTCCGACTCTTTGTGACCCCATGGACTGCAGCATGCCAGGCCTCCCTGTCCATCACCAACTCCTGGAGTTTACTCAAACTCATGCCTATTGAATCGGTGATGCCATCCAACCATCTCATCTTCTGTCATCCCCTTCTCCTCCTGCCTTCAATCTTTCCTAGCATCAGAGTCTTTTCAAATGAGTCAGCTCTTCACATCAGGTGGCCAAAGTATTGTGTGCCTAGATTTCTAGCTCCTTGTGGCCTAAGGCCATGTTTTATATTTACTTGGCTCCCCTGTAGCACCGGTTTGGGGTTGAGTATATAGTGAGCTGTAAGTACTTGCTGATGACAACTAGTTTTTAAAACTAGCCTATTTGTCTTATACATGATCAGTGGAGGAAAGGTAGTCTAAGAAATGGGAGATCTGGTGTAATTATTAAACATTTCTGCTGTTGTCTTGATGGATTTGCAATTTGGCATTTTGATGGAAGGTTGAATTGTTCACTTAAGGGTAGTGGAAGGGACCTACCATGTATTAAGTGTCTTTCAGTGACAAATGCTTTCTATGGGTTATCTCATTTAATTCTCACAACAATCCTATGCAGAAGGACTATTATCCTCATTCTGTAGATGGGAAAAGGCTTCACTGGTGGCTCAGTGGTAAAGGAATCTGTCTGCAATGCAGGAGACACGGGTTTGATCCCTGGGTCGGGAAGATCTCCCAGAGTAGGAAATGGCAACCCTCTCCAGTGTTCTTGCCTGGGAAATCCCATGGACAGAGGAGCCTGGGCTACAGTCCGTGGGGTTACAAAGAGTCGGACATGACTTAGTGAGTAAACAACAACAACAACAACAGATGGGAAAATACTTTCTTTTTTTAAAAAACATTATTTAATTTTTTAATTGGAGGAAAATTTCTTTACAATGTTTTGTTGGCTTCTGCCATACAACAGTGTAAATTGGCCATAATTGTACATATATCACCTCCCTCTTGAATCCCCCTCCCCTCCCCCATCCCACCCCTCTAAGTCATCACAGAGCACCAAGTTGGACTCCCTGTGCTACACAGCAGCTTCTCACCAGCTATCTGTTTTTCGTATGGTAGTGTGCATAGGTCGATGCTACCTTCTCCATTTGTCCCACTCTTTACTTCTCCCACTGCGTCCACAAGTCTGTTTTCGATGTCTGTGTCTCCATTCCTTTCCTGCAAAAAGGTACATCAGTATCATTTTTCTAGATTACATGTATGTGTTAATATACTATATTTGTTTTTCTCTTGCTGACTTACTTCACTCTGTGTAACTAGGCTCTAGGTTCATCCACTTCATTAGAACTGACTCAAATGCATTCCTTTTTATGGCTGAGTAATCTTCCATTGTATATATGTACCACATCTTCTTTATCCATTCATCTGTTGATGGGCATCTATGTTGCTTCCATGTCCTAGCTGTTGTAAACAGTGCTGCTATGAACACTGGAGTACATGTGTCTTTTTCTAATATGGTTTTCTTAGGGTATATGCCCAGTAGTGGGATTTCTGGGTTGCATGGTAGTTTTATTCCCAATTTTTGTTTTTCAAGAAATCTCCATACTGTTCTCCATAGTGGCAGTGTCAATTTACATTCCCACCAATAGTGCAAGAGTGTTCCCTTTTTTCCACATTCTCTCCAGCAATTTTTGTTTGTAGATTTTTTGATGATGGCCGTTCTGACTGGTGTGAGGTGATACCTCATTGTGGTTTAGATTTGCTTTTCTCTAATAATTAGTGATGTTGAGCATCTTTTCATGTGTTTCCTGACCATCTGTATGTTGTGGATAAGTTTCTATTTAGGTCTTCTGCCCGTTTGGAAAAACAATTTCTAGAAGTTAAGTAACTAGTGCAAAGTTATACAGCAAGTAAGTGATAGAGCTGTGATTACAGTCCAAGTTCACCTAGTCCCTTCCAAGCAAAAGTCCAGTGTAAAGTGGCACTTTATAGGGGGATGGGGAAGAGGAGAGGAAAAGTTTGGTTCTTTTTTAGCCTGACAGAAGTGGGGTGAAGTCCTTGGCTATAAACTGAGCTATAAGAAGCAACACATACTGGCTTTTCAAAAAAAAACAAAAAACAAAAAACTAGAGTTGAACAAAATGAATGGAATAAGTAAAATTGAGATGAATGAGAGTTTGGAGCAACTACAATAAATAGAATTCTCATGTTCAAGAGGGATTTAGAAAGGTATTAGGAGGTAGCACTGCAAGAGTTGACACAAGAAGACGTCAAGATATATATGGGGATTTCAGTTCTATTGGAGGTCAAAGTGAGAATATTTTTTGAGTAGCATCAAAGGGAACATGAAAAGTTGTCTCAGAGATAAGAGAAATGTGAGAATTGCAAGGCATGGATCATTCCAAGATTGCTGGCTTGGGACCTTTGGGGATAAAGGGAATTAGGGCTGGTTACACTTAAACTCTATCCTGCAAATTGTCCTGAAGCAGAGAAGGATGTCAAAGTCAGGCAGGTCATCTGATAAGAGACCAGAGTATGTGCCAAGGGGTGTGCTTGAATCACTTGTTATCATAGCCAGAGTTGTATCCTTAGTTGCTGTTCATCGTGAGAAATCTAAGTATAAAGTTAGCAAGGAACCAAAAGAACACTTGCTCAGAAGGATGGGCAGAGTGTCCGGAGCTTTAAAGAATGTCAAAGGCACATTTCACTTCGTGGTTCTCTTGCTATTTATAAAAGCTGTCACTTGCATTTTATAGCAGTGTCCCATGATTTCTTTTCTCTGTTACCTCCTTCCCTCCTCATGTTTTGATAGAAAAAATCATGTCTGATGGCAAATTTGCCTCCCAAGGCTCAAAAGAGGATGTCATCTGGGGGTGACCCTAGAGAAGCCAGGTTAGGTGGATTCTTATAATTTCTTCTGGTGTTTACTGGCAGGATTGCTCATGAAACCTCTTTCCTTAACCCCATCCCTAAAGTATCTAGAATATTCCATACTTATTCTACTGTCTGCCTGAATTTGTTCCCTCTTAATGTGTTTCCTTTTTTGATGCCTGGGAGTCCCATGGCTCTAGCTGGATAATTTCATCATAAAAGAGATGACCTTTTCTCTTGCTCTTAAAAACACATCATTAAAAAAAAAATAAAAACACATCATTTAAACCCTCCTTGACCTGATGGAGGAAATCTGTAAGGGCATGAAGTAAAGAAAACCACTTAGAACAGATGTTTGAGGAGTAAGAGTTGGCTCCTGGAAGGTTATAATGGTAAAGAACATGCCAGAGGCAGAACAGTGCTAATTCATCTGTCAATTAACCAATGAAACTGGAAACTCCATGAAGGCAGGATCCACATTTGTGTTCTTCATTGCAAACATTTTCTTCTTTATAGAAAAATTCCTGGCACATAATAGGTTCTCAACAATTATTTGGTGAATGAATGAAAGAAGACCTTCAGTCATAACCACTATATCCCATTACAATAATTTAGATCCGTGAGGATGGCCAATTCCACATTCACGTTATTGTCATGTATCCCTCTCACCTTTTTTATTTTAAGCATCATAAAGGACAGGGATGTCAATAAATGTCACTATCCTCAAGATCTCAATTCCTAGCATAATGATCTGTATGTAGTAGGAAAGTAGCACATGTTTTATAAATTAAATAACTTCCATCATAATAATATGACTTCAAAAGGAAACTTTTAGACATCTGCAAGCAATATTCTAAGAGATTTTTGGATCAGACTTTAAAAGATAATAGAAACGGACCTTGAACTGATAGATACTACTCCTCTCCAATGGGAACTAAAAATTCTGGCTGGATACTGATGATGACTGGTTTATTGGCATCTTAGTTGAACAAATGTAGGTTAAATTTTGAAAGGATATATTCTAGTAATAAAAACTGGCAGAAGATCAGTTTTTGATGGTCTAAAGCTTCCATGGTTGGTGAAATATTTGCAAGGGTATTGGAAAGATATGACAGTTCATTTTTTTAAGGAAAGGATTTAGATCACATCTCTTCCTGGGGCAGACATGGATTACCACTTCCAGAGGGGATATATTAAGGTCTGCTAGATACGTGATGTTTTCTGCTTATTGCTTGTTTCTATAAATATGTCTTGTAAATTAGGCCACAAGAGGAATGACACAAGTCAGCTTGTGTCAAACAATAGAAATCAAAACGTATGGCAGATAAATATACCATTCTGCTGCCTGATTTTATCAGAGGTCAAAGTGTACAGATGACTAGTAATGAGGGTGGCTCAGAGACGATTACATCAAGAGGAAGTCAAGTGGTTGCTTAGGGTCCTGATTTTGGAGCCAGACAAGTTGGGTTCCAATCCTGATTCTAAAACATACTGCTGATGTCACCTCATTCAGGTTACTTAACCACCTTGTGCCTCAGTTTTCTGCTCTGTAAAATGAAGATAATACTAATAGTCCTCATCTCATCACATGTCATGAGGGTTATGTGAGTTAATATCTGTAAAGCAGTCAGTATCCGGCATGTAATAAGGCCAGATATGTGTTTTCTGTGATCATTAGCTTAAGACCTCAATTTACACTGAAGAAACAGAGGTCCAGAATCATGAATTACTGCATATGAGCCCACAGAGCCTGGGCCAGAACCAGAACTTAGCTCTGCTCAGCCCCAGTTCAGGGCTCTTTTTACTCTGCCATGACACCTTGCTATGTAAATGAAATGATATCAGTAAACCCCAAGACATAGGAATTTCTTTCTTTTTTTGGCTGCACTGGGTCTTTGTTGTGGCACACACGCTGTTTGTTGCAATGTGTGGGCTTCTCCAGTTGCAGTGCGTGGGCTTAGTTACCCCATGGCATGTGGGATTTTAGTTCCCCAACCAAGGATTGAACCTGCAGCCCCTGCATTGGAAGGTGGATTCATAACCACTGGACCACCAGGAAAGTCCCTGTAGGAATTTCCTGAACGTACCATTTGTTTCTTTTTTTTTATGGTAACGGTCAGTGATAGTTGTGAATAGTATCAAGAAGTGTTAATACATATTAATCCTTTGGCCTTAGGTGTTGTTGCAAATATGTTGGTGCTCCGCCCTTCTTTTATCCACTCCCTGGACCAGTGTATGCTGTTAGCATCCTTCTTCAGGCATCTGTGGCTCACTGCTTACAGGCTTCTCCCTGACCTTTGCAAGGGAAGGCCAGAAACATCCAAGAGTGAATGCCCCCTCAGGAATAGTCCTCCCTATCAATTATGGAAAGGGTTTGAAGAATAAATACCCCAACTCCTTGCCCTTCAGATGAGCTACCACTGAAGCTTATTCTTCACTCTTTCAGGAGCCCCGAGCAGGATTCAGCCTGAAAAGCACAAGGTATGCACTTGCTAACTGACAGCACTTCCATAATTGGTTGCTAGCTTTTCCCACCTCATTTCCCTTCTCTACTGGTATTTTCTGGAATCACCGTTAGATGAATTATTGCATTGGGCAATAAGTTCATTCGAGTTTTTATAACATTGTATAGAAAAACCTAAATGAACTTTTTGGCCAACAAAACTTGTTGTTGTTGTTCAGTCGCTCAGTCATGTCTGACTTTTTGTGACCCCATGCACTATAGCACACCAGACATCCCTGTCTTTCACCAACTCCCAGAGCTTGTTCAAATCCATGTCCATTGAATTGGTGATGCCATCCAACCATCTCATCCTCTGCCATCCCCTTCTTCTCCTGCCTTCAGTCTTTCCCAGCATCAGGGTCTTTTCTAATGAATCAGCTCTTTGCATCAGGTGGCCCAAACATTGGAGCTTAAGCTTTAGCATCAGTCCTTCCAATGAATATTCAGGACTGATTTCCTTTAGGATTGACAAGTTTGATCTCCTTGCTGTCCAAGGGACTCTCAAGAGTCTTCTCCAGAACCACAACTCAAAAGCATCAATTCTTCAGTGCTCAGCTTTCTTTATGGTCCAACTCTCACATTCATACATGACTACTGGAGAAACTATAACTTGACTAGATGGACCTTTGTCAGCAAAGTAATGTCTCTGCTTTTTAATATGCTGTTTAGGTCTGTCATAGCTTTCCTTCCAAGGAACAAGCTTCTTTTAATTTCATGGCTGCAGTCACCATCTGCAGTGATTTTGGAGCCCAAGGAAATAAAGTCTGTCACTGTTTCTCCATTGTTTCCCCATCTGTTTGCCATGAAGTGATGGGACCAGATGCCATGATCTTCATTTTTTGGATGTTGAGTGTTAAGCCAGCTTTTTCACTCTCCTCTTTCACCTTCATCGCGAGACTCTTTAGTTCCTCTTTGCTTTCTTCCATAAGGGTGGTATATATCTGAGGTTATTGAAATTTTTCCTGGCAATTTTGATTCCAGCTTGTGATGCATCCAGCCCAGCATTTCTCATGATGTACTCTGCATAGATGTTAAATAAGCAGGGTGACAATATACAGCCTTCATATACTCCTTTCCCAATTTGGAACCAGTCTGTTGTTCCATGTCCAGTTCTAACTGTTGCTTCTTGACCTGCATACAGATTTCTCAGGAGGCAGGTAAGGTGGTCTGGAATTCCCATCTCTTTAAGAATTTTCCACAGTTTATTGTGATCCACACAGTCAAAGACTTTGGCATAGTCAGTGAAGCAGAAGTAGATGTCTTCCTGGAATTCTCTTATTTTTTCTATGATCCAACAGGTGTTGGCAATTTGGTCTCTGGTTCCTCTACCTTTTCTAGATTCAGCTTGAACATCTGGAAGTTCTAAGTTCATGTACTGCTGAAGCCTAGCTTAGACAATTTTGAGCATTACTTTGCTAGCCTGGGAGATGAGTGAAATTGTGTGGTAGTTTGAACATTCTTTGGCATTTCCCTTCTTTGTGATTGGAATGAAAACTGTCCTTCCTATTCCAGTCCTTTGGCCACTGCTGAGTTTTCCAGATTTGCTGGCATATTGAGTGCAGCACTTTAACAGCATCATCTTTTAGGATTTGAAATTTCTCAGCTGGAATTCCATCACCTCCACTAGCTTTGTTAGTAATGATGCTTCCTAAGACCCACTTGACTTCACACTACAAGATGTCTGGCTCTAGGTGAGTAATCACAGCATTATGGTTATCTGGGTCATTAAGATCTTTTTGTATCATTCTTCTATTTATTCTTGCCACCTCTTCTTAGTTTCTGCTGCTCTGTTAGGTTCATACCATTTCTGTCCTTTATTGTGCCCATCTTTGCATGAAGTGTTCCCTTGGTATATCTAATTTTCTTGAAGAGATCTCTAGTCTTTCCCATTCTATTGTTTTCCTCTATTTCTTTGCTTTGTTCACTTAAGAAAGCTTTCTTATCTCTACTTGCTGTTCTTTGGAACTCTGCTCAAATCCTTGTCTCTTGGTCAGCTTGACCTCAGGAATGATGCTTAGAAAGAAGTAAAAAGTCTATTTCCTCTATGTTTTGGGGATGACAAAGTGAGTATGAAAGTGTTAGTAGCTCAGTTGTGTCTAACTCTTTCCGACCACACGGTCTGTAGCCTGCCAGGCTCCTTTGTCCATGGGATTCTCAAGGCAGGGCTACCAGAGTGGGTAGCCATTTCCTTCTCCAAGGGATCTTAACTGAGGGATCAAACCTGGGTTTCCTGAGTTGCAGGCAGATTCTTTACTATCTGAGCCAGAGAGATAAACCCAAATGACTATTTGGCTTTCTAGAAGATGCAGGGGAAAAAAAATCCTAGCTGTGAGGCCCCTCAGGAAAAAACAGCCATGTTTTCAGAGTACCTTTTCCCCATCCATAACAAGCTGGGCCTACTTAGAAATATAAATTTCTCAGCAACTTTGAAGTCCTGAAGGAAACTGGAAATGTTTGAACAAATAAAAATACTTACATAGCTTATATAATTTTTAGCACCATTCACAGATCTAAAGTCACTTTGTTAATTTAGGAACATAAAAATGCATTATGTATAACTTGGTTGGCTCCTAAAAGTATTATGTTTGATATCTTGAGAGATGTGAAGGCCTAGAAAATTTGAGGAACAAAAAGAATATTTTGAAAGAGAATCTCGAAATGCCAGGTTTAAATCAAATTCCAAGATAATTGTCTAAGGTAGTCTTATAGGCTGCTGGTACTGGTGGGGTCATTTCCCCTGTCCTGGAATTGCTACAGGAGATGGATTTTCAGGGATGTTTTGGGGCCAGAACTGTGAGCAGGAGACACTGGAATTCTTGGGTGTGTTGGATGTCTTGATGATTTGATTGGGGGCCCTTGGGAATTGGAGAAGGAAATGGCAACCCACTCCAGTATTCTTGCCTGGAGAATCCCATGGGCAGAGGAGCCTGGCTAGCTACAGTCCATGGGGTCGCAAGAGTCGGACGTGATTTAGTGACTAAACCCCACCTTGGGAAAACCTCAATTGTTACTTTATGATGTATTATCAAGTCCAAAGAGTGGGCCCTAGATAACTGCCTGTGCACCTCAGTAGAGCTGTTCACTCTAGCTGCCCGCCCCCCATATTCATAAATCCATTTACAGTGCAGAGAAATGTAAAGACAATAAAGAAAAGATGCAGGTCTGGGTAGACTGTAAGAGCCATACACTGGCTAAGGAACTTGGTTCCTGACACCAGCATCACAGATACAGAGGTTTACAACCATGTTCCCTTGCAAAATCATAGGACAAAATCAGTTAGCAAAGGATACTCCCCTGGCATGGGGATTGGTTTGAATGTGGCTTCTTTGGCTAATGGTTGACAGAAGCCTCTCCTCTTGGATGTAAATTGAAACTTGAAGTCACTCTTTGAAATCAACCTTTTTTAAAAAATTTATTTATTTTTCTAATTAAAGGATATTTGCTTTACAGAATTTTGTTGGTTTCTGCCAAACATCAACATGAATTAATCATAGGTATGAATATGTCCCCTCCCTCTTGAACCTCCCTTCCATCTTCCTCCCCATCCCATCCCTCTAGGTTGATACAGAGCCCCTGTTTAAGTTCCCTGAGTCACACAGCAAATTCCCATTGGCTATCATTTTACATATGGTAATGTTGTTTCCATGTTACTCTCTCCATACATCCCACCCTCTCCTTCCTCCCCACCCCACCTCCCCATGTCCATAAGTCTGTTCTCTATGTCTGTGTCTCCACTGCTGCCCTGCAAATAATTTAATCAGTACCATCTTTCTAGATTCCATATATATGCATTAGTATATGATCTTTATCTTTTTCTTTCTGACTTACTCCACTCTAGATAATAGGCTCTAGGTCATTTACCTCTAGGTTATTTATCTTTGGCTTCACTGGGTCTTCATTGCTGCGCATGGGCTTTCTCTAGTTGCAACAAACAGAGGCAACTCTCTGGTTGCAGTGCATGTGCTTCTCATCATGGTGGCTTCTCTTGTTGTAGTATGGGCTTTACTGCACACGGGCTTCAGTAGTTGTGGCTCATGGGCTGCAGAGCACAGGCTCAGTAGTGGTGGCTAAATTGCCCCGCGGCCTGGGGGATCTTCCTGAACCAGGGATCAAACCCATGTCCTCTGAATTTGCAGGCGAATTCTTAACCATTTGACCACCAGAGAATTCCTGAAGTCAGCCTTTGAAAGAGCATAGGCAGAGCTGAAAAAATCACCCATAATTTAAGAGGAAAGTAGAGCCAGAGGCATGATCAAACCTGTACCTGAAATCACCACTATCTATGTACTTTTCAGTTACTTTAGCCTCTAAATGCTCTTTAATGTTTTAGCCTATTTTTATGAGGACTTCTGTTTCTCATACCAGAAGGCTTTCTCACAGACATACTTAGGCATGAGAAGACTGTGACTACTGGAACTTATTCTTTGAAAATAATAAAATTGTTTCTTTAACTGTATCACAATAACAAGCTCTGCCCTCAAGCACCATTTTTATGGACTTTTCTGCAGTTGATGAAAGTGAAAAATGAAAGTGAAGTCACTTAGTCGTGTCTGACCCTCAGTGACCCCATGGACTGCAGCCTACCAGGCTCCTCCATCCTTGGGATTCTCCAGGCAAGAGTACTGGAGTGGGGTGCCATTGATTGGAGAAAGAAATGGCACCCCACTCCAGTGTTCTTGCCTGGAGAATCCCAGGGACGGGGCATCCTGGTGGGCTACCGTCTATGGGGTCACACAGAGTCGGACACGACTGAAGTGACTCAGCAGCAGCAGCTGCAGTTGATGTTAAATATGCCTAAGAAATCTGAGCACCATTAGAAATTTAGGAGAGGTCAAAGTTCAGGGGTCTTCTTGAAGTGGCGGTTTGGTATAAACATAGTGGAAGATACTGTCCAGCAGTCAATCACAGTTGATTATTTTGCAAGCACAGTTTACAAAACTGGCTCCTTTCCAATTTGAATAAGCAAATTAGAATAAACAGATCTACCTGGCAGAGATACCTATTTTATGTTGGCAATTGGCCATTCACTCAGCATGTAGTTTAAGCATCCAACAGCTGCTGTTCTCCCACTCATGGGGCCTTTCTTTTCAGAAGATAATTATTTCAGATCGATGAAGACCTGGGATCTGAGCTGGGTTCATTCAAGACCAAGGGTGTACTAAAATCTTAGGGATCACTATTTGAAATAGTGATGGGAACTCTTGGAAATCTTTTCTCTTTGAGACACCTGGTAAGCATTTTCCTCTCAGAGGTGAGGAGTGTATCTTAAAAGATTTCCCCTTTAGGTATTCACTTAAGAGAGTATTTAAACTTGTTGAATGTGACCTTGTGCAGTGATGAATTTTCTCCTGGTAGGGACTGAACCCAGAACTCCCGCATTGTAGGCAGATGCTTTACCGTCTGAGCCACCAGGGAAGCCCAAGATGTTAGCAGTTCATAGAATACAGAACAACATGAAACATGGTTGGCTGTGTGCATAATTATTTACTTATGTAGCATGTTTCATTCTATCAGGCTCTCTGTCTAGAATACCTAGAACAATCACCACACTTCAATGCACGCATGACAGACGTGTACGTGTTCTCTTTGTCTTAGCTTATGGTTCTTCCTCCAGGAAGTCTTTAACCACCACCACCACCACTCACCCAGTAAAAGTTATGTGCACAACATTCTGGAATTGATGAGCATAGCATTTCTCTTACTCTGTTGGAAATGCCTCTTTACTTGTCTTTATCCCCAACTGTGGTGGACAGTCTTTTTTTTCTAAAAAATATTTTTATTTGCTTATTTGTGACTGTGCTGGATCTTTGTGGCAATGCTTGCCTGCTTCTCGTTGTGGTAGCTTCTCTTGTTGTGGAGCACAGGCTGTAGGGTGTGTGTAGGCTTCAGTAGTTGTGGCTCCCAGGCTCTAGAGCACAGGCTCAGTAGTTGTGGCGTGCAGGCTTTGTGGCTCTGTGGCATGTGGGATATTCCTTGATTTTCACACGAGTGGTGGAAAGATGAGTGGGGAGCATGCTTGGCAATTAGGGCTCTTGAGCTGTAAGTGATTGTTCAGCCTTCATCATCTCTTTTGATTGTCTCTTTTCCTTAAGATCTAGACATGACACTTTGTTTTTTAAGTTACTAGGTGCTGTAAATAAGTTCATCCTCAGGAAATATCTATTGAGATGCTGTGTGAAATCATTTTATGACAGATTTTTAGACGGAGTACTTAAAAATGTTAAATTCCTCCTTCTTCTCCTTTTTCCTCCTCCCTCTCTTCCTCCCTCCTTTCTTTCCCAAATATTTATTAAGCATCTGATAGGTGCCAGAGTTAAAAGGTTATACAAGTCTGACAACTTTCTACATTCTCAGAGAGAGAGAGAGTGTATGTGTGTTTACCAAAATACATAGGCAAGTAAAGAATAAAAAATAACCATTTTACATATTATGATGAAAATAGAGTGATATGATTGGGATTAGTGGGTGAATTCCTTAGGCTGGATGAACAGTAAAGGTCTTTTCATGAGGTTACAAACTGGGACCAGAAAGAACCAGTCATGCACAGATCGGGTGGAAGAGAACTGTAGGCAGAGGGGATGGTTAATGCAAAGCTTCTGAGGTGAAAGTGAGCTTGGTGGGTTGAGAAACAGCAGTGAGGTCACTGTGATTCACTGTACTGGGGGAGGGGCAGAGGGTAAGTGGACAGGATTACAGACATGGGCAAGGACTAGGTCATAGGACCTTGTAAGCCATGATTGTTAATTAATTCTAAATATTAACACAGTGGGTAGCAAGTAGGTTGTCAGGAAGACAAATGACAATGGTCTGATTTATTATTATAGGAAAGGTTCCTAGATGCTAGATATAAATATATATATATTTCTGTTTGTGCTCCTGAAATAGATCATATTTTAAGATAATTCTTACTGCTGTGTGCACAACTATTTGAGGGAAAGGATGGAGGTAGGGTGATGAGGCAGGAGGCCATCATACATTTGCAGGTGACAGAGGTAGCTAGGACGAGGGTTGTAGCAGGTGTGAGGGAGAGACCTAGACAGATTTAGGATGTGTTCAGAAGCTTGATTGGATAAAACTTGCTGATGGGCTGAATGTGGAGCTTGAGAGAAAACACAGGAATCAGAGATGTGCTTTGCTTTGAGCCATTGGTGTAGAAAAGGCTTCCATTTACTGAGATGGGGAGAACTGCAGGAAGCACAGGTTTTGGTAGCAGTAAGGGGATTAGAGGTTTTCTTAGGGCCATCTTAAGCGTGACATCCCCATCAGATCTTCAAGTGGAGATGTCAGGAGTGGATATAACAGGCTGAGAATGGAGATCAGGGATCATCAGCTTATTAGTGCTCTTTAGGCCCGGGATGGAGTAAGATCTCTCAGATAGAGGAGACGAAGGGACCCAGGAGTGAGCCATAGAACACGCCACTGTACACATTACTGAGAGGAGGAGAAACTGGAAAAGGAGATCACCAGTGAGATAGAGGGGCAACCAGGAAAGTGAGAAGCTGAGAAAACCACAGGAAGAAAATATTTCAAGTTGGAGAGAATTTTGTCTAAACCATCAGGTTTTAAACATTTTTAGGCCATAATATATTTTGTAGGATGGTGAGGGCTGTGGAACACCTCTCAGAGAAACATTTTTAAATGCATAGAATTACCAAGAAAACTGGATTCCCAGGTGGCTCAGTGGTAAAGAATCTGCTTGCCCACACAGGAAACACAGACTCAGTCTCTGGGTCAGGAAGATCCCCTGGAGAAGGAAATGGCCACCCACTCGGTATTCTTGCCTCGAAAATTCCATAGGCAGAGGAGCCTGGTGGGCTACAGTCCATGGGGTCACAAAGAGTCAGACACGACTGAGTAAACATGTGTTCCAAGAAAACCAATTATGTTGAAGTAGAGACCAGTGGAGAAATAACTCCAAAAAGAATGAAGAGATGGAGCCAAAGCAAAACCGAGTTGTGGATGTGACTGGTGATGGGAGTAAAGTCTGATGCCGTAAAGAGCAATATTGCATAGGAACCTGGAATGTTAGGTCCATGAATCAAGGCAAATTGGAAGTGGTCAAACAGGAGATGGCAAGAGTGAACATTGAACTTTTAGGAATCAGTGAACTAAAATGGACTGGATTGGGTTAATTTAACTCAGATGACCATTATATCTACTATTGTGGGCAAGAATCACTTAGAAGAAATGGAGTAGCCATCATGATCAACAAAAGAGTCTGAAATGCAGTACTTGGATGCAATCTCAAAACGACAGAATGATCTCTGTTCATTTCCAAGGCAAATCATTAAATATCACAGTAATCCAAGTCTATGCTCTGACCAGTAATGGTGAAGAAGCTGAACAGTTCTATGAAGACCTACAAGACCTTCTAGAACTAACAACCCCAAATGATGTCCTTTTTGTTATAGGAAACTGGAATGCAAAAGCAGGAAGTCAAGAAACACCTGGAGTAACAGGCAAATTTGACCTTGGAGTACAAAACAAAGCAGGTCAAAGGTTAACAGAGTTTTGCCAAGAGAATGCACTGGTCATGGCAAACACCCTCTTCCAACAACACAAGAGAAGACTCTACACATCTACACTATCACCGGATAGTCAATACTGAAATCAGATTGATTATATTCTTTGAAGCCAAAGATGGAGAAGCTCTATACAGTCAGCAAAAACATGACCAGGGGCTGACTGTGGCTCAGATTATTAACTCCTTATTGCCAAATTCAGACTTAAATTGAAGAAAGTAGGGAAAACCAGTAGACCATTCAGGTATGACCTAAATCAAATTCCTTACAGTTATACAGTGAAAGTGAGAAATAGATTCAAGGGATTAGATCGGATAGAGTGCCAGAAAAACTAGGGGCAGAGGTTCGGGACATTGTTTAAGAGAAAGGGATCAAGATCGTCTCTAAGAAAAAGAAATGCAAAAAGGTATTTTTGTCTGAGGAAGTTGTCTGAGGAGGCCTTACAAATAGCTATGAAAAGAAGAAAAGTGAAAGGCAAAGGAAAAAAGGAAAGATACCCATTTGAATGCAGAGTTCCAAAGAATAGCAAGGAGAGAGAAGAAAGCCTTCCTCAGTGATCAGTGCAAAGAATTAGAGGAAAACAACAGAATGGGAAAGACTAGAGACCTCTTCAATAAAATTAGAGATACCAAGGGAATATTTCATGCAAAGCTGGGCACACTAAAGGACAGAAATGCTATGGACCTAACAGAAGCAGAAGATATTAAGAGGAGGTAGCAAGAATACACAGAACTGTACAGAAAAAATCTTCATGGCCCAGATAATCACAATGGTGTGATCACTCACCTAGAGCCAGACATCCTTGAATGTGAAGTCAAGTGGGCCTTAAGAAGCATCACTATGAACAAAGCTAGTGGAGGTGATAGAATTCCAGTGGAGCTATTTCAAATCCTGAAAGATGATGCTGTGAAAGTGCTACATACAATATGGCAGCAAATTTAGAAAACCCAGCAGTAGCCACAGGACTGAAAAAGGTCCATTTTCATTCCAATCCCTAAGAATGAAAATGCCAAAGAATGCTCAAACTACTGCACAATTGCACTCATCTCACACGCTAGCAAAGTAATGCTCAAAATTCAAGCCAGGCTTCAACAGCACATGAACCGTGAACTTCCAGATGTTCAAGCTGGATTTAGAAAAGGCAGAAGAACCAGAGATCAAATTGCCAACATCTGTTGGATCATCGAAAAAGCAAGAGAGTTGTAGAAAAACATCTACTTCTGCTTTATTGACTATGCCAAAGCCTTTGATTGTGTAGATCACAGCAAACTGTGGGAAATTCTTAAAGAGATGGGAATTCCAGACCACCTGACCTGCCTCCTGAGAAATCTTTATGCAGGTCAAGAAGCAACAGTTAGAACTGAACATGGAACAACAGACTGGTTCCAAATCAGGAAAGGAGTACGTCAAGACTGTATATTGTCACCCTGCTTATTTAACTTATATGCAGAGTACATCATGAGAAATGCTGGACTGGATGAAGCACAAGCTGGAATCAAGATTGCTGGGAGAAATATCATTAACCTCAGATATGAAGATGACACTACCCTTATGGCAGAAAGGAAAGAAGAACCAAAGAGACTCTTTATGAAAGTGAAAGTGGAGAGTGAAAAAGTTGGCTTAAAACTCAACATTCAGAAAACTAAGATCAAGGCATCTGGTCCCATTACTTCATGGCAAATATTTGGGGGGAAAAATGGAAACAGTGGCAGACTTTATTTTTGGGGGCTCCAAAATCACTGCAGATGATGACTGCAGCCATGAAATTAAAAGACACTCGCTCCTTGGAAGAAAAGTTATGACCAACCTAGACAACATATTAAAAACCAGAGACATTCCTTTGCCAACAAATGTCCATCTAGCCAAACCTAGGGTTTTTCCAGCAGTCATATATGGATGTGAGAGTTGGACCATAAAGAAAGCTGAGTGCCAAAGAATTGATGCTTTTGAACTGTGGTGTTGGAGAAGACTCTTGAGAGTCCCTTGGACTGCAAGGAGATCCAACCACTCCATCCTATAGGAAATCAGTCCTGAATATTCATTGAAAGGACTGATGCTGAAGCTGAAACTCCAATACTTTGGCCACTTGATGCAAAGAACTGACCCATTTGAAAAGACCTTGATGCTGGGAAAGATTGAAGGCCAGAGAAGGAGTTGACAGAGAATGAGATGGTTGGATGGCATCACTGACTCAATGGACATGAGTTTGAGTAAACTCTGGGAGTTGGTGATGGACAGGGAGGCCTGGACTGCTGCAGTCCATGGAGTCACAAAGAGTTGGACATGACTGAGTGACTCCACTGAACTGAACTTTATATTCAGCTTCCTAGGTGACTCAGTGGTTAAAAATCCTCCTGGCAATGCAGGAAAGGCAGGTTCGATCCCTGGGTCAGGAATATCCCCTGGAGAAGGGAATGGCTTCTCCAAGAATCACTCCAGGATTCTTGCCTGGGAAATCTCATGGACAGAGGAGCCTGGCAGGCTGCAATCCATGGGGTCACAAAGAGTTGGACGCGACTTACCAACTAAACAATAACAGTTATATCAAAAAGCGAATTTGATGGCAATATATTTCATTAACGTATTCTATAAATATATCTAGTGGTAAATTAATAAGTATTGTAATCTCTTGGTAGTGGTGAGCAGAGATGGTGTTTTGAGGTCTGAAGCATCTTTAATATGTAAGATGTCATTCGAAAATGCAATATGAAAATATCTATGATTTTGTGATAAAGGCACAAGTACAGCTAGTAGTATCGTGGTTTGTTGATTATGTTTAAAACTTAAAGTTGCATTTCAGTTAGTGATGAGTGAAAGTATATATTTTTTCCAGGCTAGTTCCCAGATTCTCTAATTTAAAAATCACCAATCTAATGTTAACAGGTAAATCTTCAGAAATGGCACACGGTGGTGTGGATTCTTGTAAACTGTGACTTATTTTGCCATCATTGTTTAATTCTGAGCAGTACCCATAGCTTGTCAATGTTTTAGCTCACTGTTAGAAGAAAGAAAGAAGAGAAAGAAAGTAACATTAGAAAGTCACTGTTAGAGAGTAACATTAAAAGGGCATAGGAGCAATGGCACAGGAGGTGGGTGGGGTGGGGAGAGGAATGCCGAATATTCTTTTCTCGTTACTTAAGTTGAAGAACATTAATATTCATAAAGATGTCTAATATAAAAACAGGTTTTGCATTGAATTCACTAGGGCATAAAATTTAAATTTGCCTCTACTCCCATTATTTGATATTCAGAATACTTTATAGAGAAGAAGGATAGGCAGTTGTATAAAGGTGTTCCTTTTGTTCTTTTTTCTATTGCCTCCTTTAAAGTTCTAGAATATCTATTATGTTCCTCTCTACCTCTAATTACATACTGATATACAAAATATCAGAGAAGGCAATGGCACCCCACTCTTGCCTGGAAAATCCCATGGATGGAGGAGCCTGGTGCACTGCAGTCCATGGGATCGCTAGAGTCGGACACGACTTTCACTTTTCACTTTCATGCATTGGAGAAGGAAATGGCAACCCACTCCAGTATTCTTGCCTGGAGAATCCCAGAGATGGGGGAGCCTGGTGGGCTGCCGTCTATGGGGTTGCACAGAGTTGGACACGACTGAAGCGACTTAGCAGCAGCAGCATACAAAATATAGATAACTTGGTGTCTTTAAAATACAAGGCCCAGTTTATGAGTGTGCTGTGAATTTTGGAATTTCAGTGGTATATTGTCAAGAAAATATTTGTTTGTTGACTGCTGGATAGAAATTGTTTCCTTATTCACCCACTGTGTCATGTAGTTCTTCACTAGTGAAAGTCTAACCATCAAGCTCTGTACAAATATATCCAACATATCACTGATTCCATAATGAAAAGTCCTTCTTATTCTTTTTTGCTTGTGTTATACTCTACAGTGCAGTGGTAGGCTAACTGCGGCTTGTGGCCTATTAGTGTACAGTCAGCAAGTTGTGAACACTCTGTATATTTTTAAAGGGTTGTAAAAACAAACACCAAAGAGGAATGTGCAACTGGGACCTGATGAGGACTGCACAGCATAACTATCTGGCCCCTTTCAGAAAACATGTGCTGAGCCTGCATAGTAATTTGCGCATGTGTGCGTGCATGCATGTGTGTGTGTGTGTACATGTGCACACACATGTCTATGTCTTGGAAAATTTCTCCAGCCCACTTCTTTAATTTTTTTTAATATTTACTTATTTGTTTGGCTGTGCCAGGTCTTAGTTGTGACACACAGGATCTTCGATATTTGGCATGTGGGATGTTTAGCTGTGGAAAGTGAAGTCTTAGTTGGAGCATGTGGGATCTAGTTCCCTGACCAGGGATCAAACCCAGGGCCCCTGCATTGGGAGTGCAGAGTCTTAGTCACTGGACCACCAGGGAAGTCCCTCAGATAAGAGACTTAGTCCCCTTGACAAGTGTTCAGACTTAGCCAGTTCTAGTATGCCGTCACCGTAACAACTATGACTGGTTCAAGGAGTGCGCATGGGAAACCAGCAGGGGCCTTTGGTGTCTCAGGGAACTGATGTGTAGATGTATGGGGTAAGCTCTCTTTTCTCTGGGGTTGCTCAGCTGAGACGGCATAAACCTGCTCATGCTGCTGGACATGGTGCAAGAGCGTCTGGAACCAGACAGAATGGAGCTGATGTGCACAGTGAAGGGGCTGATAGATCTAGAGTAGCAGGGCAGGGACCACAGCACTTGCGCTCTGATGCCTGAGGCTAGATCCATTCTTCTTTCTCCGTATTATCTGAGTCAACAATTTCCCTTTGTTGTTTAAGCTTATTTGAGTTGCAGTTCTACCACTTGTAAGCAAAATACCTCTTTGTAATTCAAATACGTCACAGCTCATCCAAAAGTTCAATAAAAAACCTTTCTCTTTCTTGATTACTAGGGAAGCTGCAGTGATCATGTACATAGCTACCAATTACTGGGCACTCTCAAAGTTCTACCCACAGGCAGGTTGTTTTACATTACAGAGGTCAGGTATTAGTGCCACATGGTAGAGGGGGGAACAAAAACTGAGAGTTTAGTAATTTGCTTAAGATCTCACAACTAAGTAGGTTGCAAAGCTAAGGTACCATCCACATTGCTTGTGACCCCGCATTTTGTATAAATTTTCCTGTGGTCATGGCATTTGCAGTGATACGACAAAATAAAACCTTATCATGCTGTTCCCTCTGAACATAGCACAACAAATTAGTATCTATTTCTACATTGATAGTTTACAGTTTAAATGGAATGACATTATTTTCTCATTTCATGGAAATACAAAAATTCCAACTACATGTCAATAACTTGACGGTTACTGCTTTAGGGACTCAAAACATCATAAAGTGATATGAAATGTAGTGTGCCCCATTATTTGGCTGAGAAATACGTGCCTTTGAAAATGTAGGGATAATTTCTAGCCAGCTGTCTTAGCCCAAATTTCCTAGAGCCTATAGCCAAGATTAAGTGCCAATTCTTTTTTTTTTGGCTGTGTTGGGTCTTTGTTGTGGCGAGCAAGAGCTACTCTCTACTTGGGGTGTGCAGGCGTCTCATTGTGGTGGCTTCCCTTCTTGCAGAGCATGGGCTCTAGATCACGTGGGTTTCAGTTGTTGTGGCTCCTGGGCTCTAGAGCACCGTCTCAGTAGTTGTGGCACATGGGCTTAGTTGCTCCATGGCATGTGGGATCTTCCCTGATCAGGGATCGAACTCGTGTCTCCTGCATTGGAGGTGGATTCTTTACCCCTGAGCCACCAGGGAAGCCCTAAGTGCCAATTCTTAACTGGTGAGGTACAAAGCCAAGGCAGTGAGAGTGAGCATGAAGGAGGTAAGGCAGGGAGGAAGGAAAGCAGTGCAAGGTGAGGTGTGCCAGTGCTTTGCAGTGAGCCACAAAGAGAACATTTGGCAGACGTGTCCACTTAGTCAGAATGTCTGTGCATGTTTCTCCACAAGCTGTGTGCATAAATTGTACCTTCAAACCATTCATGGAAGGGAGGGTAGAGAATTTGTGTGCTAGACTCCCTCCATCTCCTGTTTCATGCTGGTTAGAGTTTGTCCCAAAAGAAATGAACTCGCCCACACTTCTAGGTTATCCTGACCCATTGCCATCTGAGAGGATGCTCTATCCCATGCCCTGTGGTGTGGCATTCCATCCTAATCCAGTGTGGGAGGAGCCAGAAACACTAGGCAGATGGCTGGACACGGGGCTGTGTGGCAGAGGCTAAGGCGAGGCATCCACCATCCCCGAGGCAAGTAAACTGAGGGACCCAAGAAAACAGAACCACACAGGCCCGAGAGGAATTGATGGGCCACAGAAGTGGCTGAGGCAGAGTGAGCAGTGGTGGACCCAGGTGGCAATGGTGCTGAGACATTCTGACTCTGCACAGAAGCATGGTATGATATAACCATTAATAACCACTGCAGAACGTGCATTTTTAAGTTCTAATATATTGCATCCAAAGACCACAACTTGTTTAGGAAGTGAGTGCTAGCTTACTTTGTGTATGCAGTAAGGTAAGCCACTCAAATCTGCTCTTGACCAGATATTAAAGACTTTTTCCTCAGTTCCAAGAGAGGTGATTTATCTAAGTCTGAACATTTACTAAAGCTTAATTTAGGTTGATGCAGTAGACTGGTATTTTTTCATTTTTAATGTGGTGAACCATTATAATGAATTAGATCTTTCATCACGGAAACAGTAGCTTCCAATTCTTGGAGAAAGCCAGTGAATGATTATTTAAACAGTGGTTCATCTCTCAGAATACATTGCATTCAGGGTGTGTGTGTGTGTGTGTGTGTGTGTACGCGTATGTCTGCATGTGTGTGTTTTTCTTTTTATCACTCCACTGCTAACACAGTTGACACCCGAAGAACTTTCTATTTTCCATCTCTGGCTTCTCACGGGGGTACCCATAAGGTATCCATGGTGTCACATTGGTTTGGCCCTTTGTATCTGGAACGTGGAAAAACTCATTGACTGTTTCAAATAACAAAAGTATATTCTCGCTCGTAGTCTCAGAGGTGAAACCTGAAAAGTGAAACATTTACAAAGGCACGATTTGATCTTTCACATGAAGGAGTCTAAAGTTGATAATACAGTTGGGAATGCACTCCTGTTGTTTTTATTTTCCCCTTCCTGAGCATTCTTCCAGCTCAGCTGATGTGTGCATCCCTGACACTCCCTGAGCAGGGATTTTAAATGACGCCACACAGATTGTTCTGAGGCTGAATTGTGTGCAACAAACCTTGGGAATTTCCATTCATAGCAAACACATGCAAGAAAAGCATCCCCATATTCACTTTTTAGAATATGTTCATTTTTCTTATAAATCACGTTGGAGCAAAATGGTTTAGGATTCTTTTTTGAGAAGATATGTTTTTGTGGACTTGTGCTCTGTAGTCTTAATGATCCCTGCAGAGTCTGACATTTACAGCAGTATTTTGCCCAGTGGAAAAGCAGCCAGTGTTTAGTGCTTGGATGACTGAAAATTCACAGCTATTTGTCTGTCCTTTAAAGATGATTGGGATGGGGCGAGGTGGGTGGCAGGCATTGAGATGTAGTATGTGTCCCTATCTTAAAAATCACTCTATGTCTCCCTTCAAAAGTCTCTTTTAGATTTTTTTTAAAAGGTTGAGCTCTAAAGTAACGCTGCCAATCTCTGTCATGAAGCACTATTGCCGCCTTCTCCCATAAACTCTTGACTTAGTGAACCTAATTCTGGGAATTGCTTTGGCCTAGACTTAGAAGATGAAGAGGTCAATGGCCAACAAACCAATTGACATCAGGATTTAGTTAATAAAACAACTTTCAGGGAATGGTCCTGGGTCAGATCCATTAAGCTTGATTGTTCGCATGCTTGTTCACATCTCCATCCCCATCTAAAGCACAGTCACCTTTGTTATGAGGACTTCAGGACATGCTGCAGCCTTCAGTTGCTAAAGAGTCACTCAGACTTATTAAGGTGAAAAGGGAAGAGAACCAGTTTGAAAAGCTTGAACTACGTGAAAATAAAGTGGCTTTTCAGGTAAACTCTTATTCTCTGCAAACACTTCACTCCCAGAGCATTTTAGTCAAAGTCTTGTTATTAGTGTTAGGAACCATATGCTTTATTTGCACTATCCTATGTGTTAAAGTCTTCTACCATGACAGATGAGGTCAACCTTCTGGTTGGCAAAACATGACCAATATTCCTTTGTAGCAGAGTGTTGCTCTTTAGACTCGGAGAAGCTCTGTTCAAAACACATCGCTCTGCTTTTAAGCCTCAAATTACAGCCACTACTGCCATTAGTGCAGGAATGATGATGTTATTACTTACTTTCTAAAGGAAAAAAAAATACGGGAAATGGAAGAAGGCAAAAGGCATTGCTTATTTTATTTTAACACAAAATAAAGGAAGGGTGAATTACTGGTTAGATCTTGCTTCTGCTGTGGCAATTTTGCTTCACCATCTGGTATTAACATTCATGAAGAGATACCTATAATTCTCTAGGGCCCAGGAGCAATATCCCTTTCTATTCATGTAATCCATCACTCTGAAGGGTGGGCAGATAATAGGAATGTATGTTTCATTTATCGCTCCCTGCCAGTAGGGGAAATGACAGTCATATTGAAACTTTTCAGTATCTTGCTTGCTGTACAGGAGTGGGTTATTTGCACAGGTTCCTATTCTACCTAGGTCATGGAGAGCATCTATCTTTTCTGAACACAAGAAAGGGAAAGACCGTCTGAGTTGTCTTGGGTTGGAGCCCAAATTAATCTGTCTAGATCTGTGGTTACCAAGTGATCTATATGCACGTGGTAGAAGGCTAGGTGGATGGGGACCTAGGTGGTATATAAGTATCTCAGATACGGGAAATGTATATTTTTCAAAATCACCACTACCACCAAAGTTGAAAAATATGAATTGGGTTTGTGCAGGTCTTGGTACTGGAAAAAAAAAAGCTGTTTTCTCCATTGAATTTCTAATGGTAACAAACCACAGGCTGTTCAAGAGTATCTTCCCTCTTCCCCTCAAATAAATGATGTGTTCTGTGCAGACCAGAGTGATGGTGTTTTCATTCAACTACATGCCAGGATTCTAGCATTTTGTACATTGTAGGAGTTGGGAAGTTAGAACCTGGATGATTGAAGTTAGAAATGTAGTTAGAGGATCTCTGAATTATTGTAGCTCTTGTCACATAATGATACTCGAGAAAGTGGTCTCTTTCCACCACCATTTTTCCAGTAGTCATATATGGATGTGAGAGTTGGACCAAAAAGCTGAGCTCCAAAGAATTGATGCATTTGAACTGTGGTGTTGGAGCAGACTCTTGAGAGTTCCTTGGACTGCAAGGAGATCCAACCAGTCCATCCTAAAGGAAATCAATCCTGAATATTCATTGGAAGGACTGATGCTGAAGCTGAAACTCCAATACTTTGGCCACCTGATGTGAAGAACTGACTCATTTGAAAAGACTCTGATTCTGGGAAAGATTGAAGGTGGGAGGAGAAGGAGAGACAGAGGATGAGATGGTTGGATGGCATCACCAGCTCAACGGACATTAGTTTGAGTAACCTCCAGGAGTTGGTGATGGACAGGGAGGCCTGACGTGCTGCAGTGTTTGGGTTCACAAAGATTCAGACACGACTGAGCTACTGAACTGAACTGAACTGAAATGAAGTGTGACCCTGAACAAGCTGATTATATTTCTCATTCTTAGTTTCCCCTCTCTTTATGATTATTATGAAGCTGAGATAAGATGTGGAAGCACTCTGAAAATTTTGAGATGCTATTCCAGGAAGTATTTTCAACAGTTATGGCTCACATGTATAAGAGACATGCCCTGATCCATTGAACAAATAGGGTGCATAAGCTATTTCTAGAAAAATCCCTAGGCTTTGATGTTATTTGTTTGGAAAATTCATAGTCTCCAGTACAGCTTATAGGGGTAATTACCAATTTTCTATAACATAGAGATAGGCATCTAAGCCATACTCACTTAATTTCTAGGAAATTTGCCTAGCAATCAGGAATGGACATCTGTACTAAAGGCACACTTTGTGAATAATTTTAGGCAATCAGCTTTAGGAGAAGGCCTTTGCTTTGGGCCTAACTCATAGAATGTACATTTTCAGGGTAAACAAAGATCTGTCACTTTTATTTTCTTTTCATCATTCAGAATAATTGATGGTTAGTAAAAACAAAAAACAAACACAAACACAAAAAATGGAACAGAAAAATGTCCCTGGGTCATGTGAGTCAAGTGGCTTCCCAGGGGGTGCTAGTGGTAAAGAACCCACCTGCCACTGCAGGAGACATAAGAGATGTGGTTTCAATCCCTGGGTCGGGAAAGTCTCCTGAAGGATGGCATGGCAACCCAGTCCAGTATTGTTGCCTAGAGAATCCCATGGACAGAGGAGCCTGGTGGGCTATGGTCCATGGGATCACAAGAGTTGGATAAGACTGAAGGATATCACAGATGACAGAATGTTTTAATAATGGTAAAGTGCAAAGATGGTGGGAGCTGAAGTGAGTTGTTTTGCAATCTCCATAAAACAGAAAATATTAATTTAAAAGCAAACTTTCATAAATCACAGGCATGTCCAAACTTATGCTTTTCATGTTTGATAAATCAAGTAATAAAGGAACACACTGTACCAGATTGTGTGTGTGTGTGTGTGTGTGTGTGTGTGTGTGTGTGTGTGTATGTATGTATGTAGTTCACTTAATTTATAGTATGAGACTGCCTTTGTATCTTTCTTCCAGGGGACTTTTTTTTTTTTTGCATTAGCTTTGCATAATGTTAGCTTATTTATGATGAAGAACAAGTCCCCCTATCAGTTAGCTATTGCTGCATAACAAAGTACTCCAAACTTAGTGGCTTAAAACAACATCTGTTTATTACTGCTCATGAATGTACAGGTTGACTGGATGATTTTTCTGAACTGAGCTCTGGGCTCTGTGGGACTTATGCTTCTTTGTGGTCAGCTGTGTGCCAGCTAGGGAAAAGTTGAGGTTATTTTGATATCTACATGGGCAATTAAAAGAGATGGATGTGCTGGGGCTGTATCTTTCTCATTTGGAGAAAGGAGCAAATTTCACATTACATAAATATGACAATGTGCGAGTGTAGTTAAATTTCTTATGAAAAGTTGATATGAGAGCAGTCATTGTTTTTGTTTCCATACCTCCATCAGTGAACTACATCCCAGCCTGTGTGCATCACTTTGAGAAGCTTCATCCTGACAAATGACCTCATGAGATTGCCACGCTGTCTGATTTCCTTTCAGGCTAAGCATTGTGGGGGGGTTTGGCCTATTTTGTTGCTCCTGCTATTTGGTCTCCTGCCAAAGGCAGTGCCTTTGAGAGAGTTTCAAAACTTCATTGATTCTCAATCATCAGTGCTGTAGGGAGTGAGCACTCCAGGAAACCTGGTGGGGAAAGAGGAAAACCCTGAAAATTAAGGGGCCACAAGAAAGGAAGGTTAAAAATGAAATGCAATCTGCTTCCATAGTTTTGCCCTAGAGCAGATCCTTTAAAGACTGGGTCCACAGAGATCAGTCCTGTTCTAGATGCACAATTAAGAAGGTGGTTAGGATATCTCCTGAGACAGACTGGATGAATGTGATGGAGACTGGTAGAGAAAACCTCCTAGATAGAAGGATCCTGGAGGAAAAGCAGAGGCTAGCTGATGTCAAAACAAGAGCAGTAAGCTCTGGGAACATTTGCAATTCTATTTTCTTTTCTCTTCTTTTGAAAGGGAATTGAATGTTTAATGGGATAGGCTTGAGTATTATACAGAAAAAAAAAAAAAAGAAAAAAGGAAATGGCTGCTTCTTATAACCTCCTACCAAATCCTTCTGATTGTAATTTGGTTTCATAATTATATTAAATCAGGTTGTAATCCCTTAAAAACTCAGCACTCTTTACCTACTAATAGTGCAATCAGTCTAAATGCCATTTATAGTTAGTTTAAAGCAGAAAACAATATTTAAGACCAATTTTCAGTCTCAATTCATGAAAAAAACCCCCATCACTCTGTCTTATTTATAATAAACCCATTCGAGTAGATCCAGGCACAATATAAACAAGTGATGGAAAATCCCTAGGAGGTTTTGGCTCATACATTCTGAGCAGACATGCTCTGGAAAACACAGACATTCTCAGAAAACTGCAGTCTGCTGAAAATGCCAGGAGATTTCAGGAGACCAAACTCTTCATGAAACCTTGGCAACTTGCATTGTTTTTGCACAGGGAATGGGTTAACACTTTATCAGACTGTCTGTATGTCCACCTCTTTTTTTCTGATTGTGTTTCAAATGGATAAGATCTAAGGACATAAGAGATCTGCATGGGGCTCAGGAAGGTGAATGCTGCAGACTGATCCAAATCGTGACCTATGGGAGCTCAGCTCGCTCAGAGAGTTGAGAAGGGAGGCCAGGCAGCATGGGAATGACAGCTCAGTGAGATGGATGGAGCCGTGGAGAGTGCAGAGGCCATAAAGCTAGAAGGCCTGTCTGAATTTGGGCTCTACTATTAGAAATTGTATAACCTCAGGCAAACTACTGAACCATTCTGAATTTTAGTTTCCTTCAGTAAAATGGAGAAAAGCGTACTTCTCTGCAAATGCTGCCAGGATATTTGGCTTAGATAATATTAGTAAGCACATGGAACATAGTATTCTGCCCTTCCTTGCTTCCATCTTTTCTTTCTTTCATTCAAGAAGTACTTATTGAGCACTGTGCCAGATGCTGTCAGTATGCTGTCTGTGTTCCCATGGACCCCTTTATAATGACTCCTGGTGTGTTTTTACTCCCAGAAGTCAGCATTTGTGCCTGTTTGTTGAAAGGTTGCCCCCAAGCTGCCAGAACCCACTTTGCCTGAAGAACCAAGAGGGCCTGGGAATTTATAGCCCCTTGTGGGCATCCCTTAGCCAAAAATTAATAGGCGAGAAGGAATAAATGTTCCAGTCATCATGCCGCCTACTACGGACAAGTCTGAAGTTAGACTGTCTCCAGAGCTTCTTGTGGGACTGAGCCAGTTTCCATCCTTGGGAGTTAAATGCCCTGTCCTTGCTTGGTTTCCTTCCTTTCTTATTTTTAAGTATTAATTTTTATGGGAGTATAGTTGCTTCATAGTGTTGTGTTAGTTTCTGCTGTACAGCAAAGTGAATCAGTTATATGGATACATATATCCCCTCGTTTTTCAATTTCCTTCTCATTTAGATCAGCACAGAGTATTGAGTAGAGTTCCCTGTGCTATACAGTAGGATCTCAGCAGTCGTCTACTTTATACATAGTAGTGTATATTCAGTGCCAAACTCCCAGTTCATCCCTGCCCTCTCCCCCCACCCCTGACCTTGATATCCATACATTTGTTCTCTGCATCTGTCTCTATTTCTGCTTTGCAAATAAGTTCATCTGTACTGGGTTTCTAAATTCCACATGTCAGTTCAGTTCAGTTCAGTTGCTCAGTTGTGTCCGACTCTTTGCAACCCCATGAATCACAGCACACCAGGCCTCCCCATCCATCACCAACTCCCAGAGTTCACCCCAACTCATGTGCATTGAGTCGGTGATGCCATCCAGCCATCTCATCCTCTGTTGTCCCCTTCTCCTCCTGCCCCCAATCCCTCCCAGCATCAGGGTCTTTTCCAATGAGTCAACTCTTCGCATGAGGTGGCCAAAGTATTGGAGTTTCAGCTTTAGCATCAGTCCTTCTAATGAAGGCAGTGGCACCCCACTCCAGTGCTCTTGCCTGGAGAATCCCATGGACGGAGGAGCCTGGAGGGCTGCAGTCCATGGGGTCACAAAGAGTTGGACGCGACTGAGCGACTTCACTTTCCCTTTTCACTTTCATGCATTGGAGAAGGAAATGGCAACCCACTCCAGTGTTCTTGCCTGGAGAATCCCAGGGATGGGGGATCCTGGTGGGCTGCCGTCCATGGGGTCTCACAGAATCAGACACAACTGAAGCGACTTAGCAGCAACAGCAGCAGCAGCTTCCAATGAACACCCAGGACTGATCTCCTTTAGGATGGACTGGTTGGATCTCCTTGCAGTCCAAGGGACTCTCAAGAGTCTGCTCCAACACCACAGTTCAAAAGCATCAATTCTTTGGTGCTTAGCTTTCTTCACAGTCCAACTCTCACATCCATACATGACCACTGGTAAGACCATAGCCTTGACTAGACAGACCTTTGTTGGCAAAGTAATGTCTCTGCTTTTTAATATGCTGTCTAAGTTGGTCATAACTTTCCTTCCAAGGAGTAAGTGTCTTTTAATTTCATGGCTGCAGTCACCACATATAAGACATATTATATGATATTTTTTCCTCTGTCCGACTTTACTCTGTATGCCAGTCTCTAGGTCCATCCACATCTCTGCAAATGGCACAATTGCATTCCTTTCTATAGCTCCGTGTTATTCCCATGGACACAAGCTAAATGTCCACGAATGGAGGAATGGATAAAGAAGATGTGGTACAAAGATGTGATAGAATATGACTCAGTCATAAAGAGGAAAGAAGTCCTTCCCTTCTTAGTTCCATTTGTCTAGTCTCCTGTGGGTTTTCTGGGAACACTTCCTAATCACCCATTTTCATGTGAAACCTTATCTCAGGCTTTGCTTTAGGGAAACTAGTCCAAGTCACACACCTTTTATGTACCCATCCTATTCTGAGTGCTAGGGGTGCCGCCATGAACAAGTCAGTTATAGTCTTATTCTGGTGGAGTTCACTCATGTTTCACTAACTGAGACACTGCAGTGAGAACCCATGTCAAATAGGTTCCCACAATAAAGTTTATATTTTAGACACTCTGTACAATTCTATATTTTCCTCTATGGGGGAAAGAATATAGGCTTTAGATTTAGAATCTGAATCTGTGTCCTGAGTTCTTTATGTATTAGCTGTAAAACCTTGGGTAGCTGCATTTGACTCACTGAGGCTCGGTTTTTCCATTTATAGTGAATTTATTAATGCCTGCCCTGCTAAACCGGAGAAGGCAATGGCAACCCACTCCAGTACTCTTGCCTGGAAAATCCCATGGACAGAGGAGCCATGTAGGCTGCAGTCCATGGGGTCGCAAAGAGTTGGACATGACTGAGTGACTTCACTTTCAGTTTTCACTTTCATGCATTAGAGAAGGAAATGGCAACCCAGTCCAGTGTTCTTGCCTGGAGAATCCCAGGGATGGGGGAGTCTGGTGGGCTGCCGTCTATGGGGTCACACAGAGTCGGACACAACTGAAGTGACTTAGCAGCAGCAGCAGCAGCCCTGCTAAACTCACGGGGTTGCTGTAAGGTTCAGTTCAGTTCAGTCGCTCAGTCCTGTCCAACTCTTTGCGACCCCATGAATCACAGCACACCAAGCCTCCCCATCCATCACCAACTCCCAGAGTTCACCCAAACTCATGTGCATTGAGGCAGTGATGCCATCCAGCCATCCCATCCTCTGTCGTCTCCTTCTCCTCCTGCCCCCAATCCCTCCCAGCATCAGGGTCTTTTCCAATGAGTCAACTCTTCGCATGAGGTGGCCAAAGTACTGGAGTTTCAGCTTTAGCATCAGTCCTTCCAAAGAACACCCAGGACTTATCTCCTTTAGGATGGACTGGTTGGATCTCCTTGCAGTTCAAGGGACCCACGAGTCTTTTCCAGAACCACAGTTCAAAAGCATCAATTCTTCGGCGCTCAGCTTTCTTCACAATCCAACTCTCACATCCATACATGACCACTGGAAAAACCATAGCTTTGACTAGATGGACCTTTGTTGGCAAAGTAATATCTCTGCTTTTTAATATGCTATCTAGGTTGGTCATAACTTTCCTTCCAAGGAGTAAGCGTCTTTTAATTTCACGGCTGCAATCACCATCTGCAGTGATTTTGGAGCCCAAAAAACTGAAGTCTGACACTGTTTCCACTGTTTCCCCATTATTTCCCATGAAGTGATGGGACCAGATGCCGTGATCTTAGTTTTCTGAATGTTGAGCTTTAAGCCAACTTTTTCACTCTCCTCTTTCACTTTCATCAAGAGGCTTTTTAGTTCCTCTTCACTTTCTGCCATAAGGGTGCTGTCATCTGCATATCTGAAGTTATTGATATTTCTCCTGGCAATCTTGATTCCAGCTTGTGTTTCTTCCAGTCCAGCGTTTCTCATGATGTACTCTGCATATAAGTTAAATAAGCAGGGTGACAATATACAGCCTTGACGTACTCCTTTTCCAATTTGGAACCAGTCTGTTGTTCCATGTGCAGTTCTAACTGTTGCTTCCTGACCTGCATATAGGTTTCTCAAGAGGCAGGTCAGGTGGTCTGGTATTCCCATCTCTTGAAAAATTTTCCACAGTTTCTTGTGATCCACACAGTCAAAGGCTTTGGCATAGTCAATAAAGCAGAAATAGATATTTTTCTGGAACTCTCGTGCTTTTTTGACGGTCCAGCAGATGTTGGCAATTTGATTACTGGTTCCTCTACCTTTTCTAAAACCACCTTGAACATCTGGAAGTTCATGGTTCACGGTTCACGTATTGCTGAAGCCTGGCTTGGAGAATTTTGAGCATTACTTTACTAGTGTGTGAGATGAGTGCAACTGTGTGGTAGTTTGACCATTCTTTGGCATTGCCTTTCTTTGGCATTGGAATGAAAACTGACCTTTTCCAGTCCTGTGGCCACAGCTGAGTTTTCCAAATTTGCTGGCATATTGAGTGTAGCACTTTCACAGCATCATCTTTCAAGATTTGAAATAGCTCCACTGGAATTCCATCACCTCCACTAGCTTTGTTCATAGTTATGCTTCCTAAGGCCCACTTGACTTCACATTCCAGGATATCTGGCTCTAGGTCAGTGATCACACCATCGTGATTATCTGGGTCATGAAGATCTTTTTTGTACAGTTCTTCTGTGTATTCTTGCCACATCTTCTTAATACCTTCCGCTTCTGTTAGGTCCATACCATTTCTGTCCTTTATCAAGCCCATCTTTGTATGAAATGTTCCCTTGGTGTCTCTAATTTTTTTAAAGAGTTCTCTAGTCTTTCCCATTCTGTTGTTTTCCTCTATTTCTTTGCACTGACCACAGAGGAAGGCTTTCTTCTCTCTCCTTGCTATTCTTTGAAACTCTGCATTCAAATGGGTATATCTTTCCTTTTCTCCTTTGCTTTTCACTTTTCTTTTCACAGCTATTTGTAAGACCTCCTCAGACAGCCATTTTGCTTTTTTGCATTTCTTTTCCACGGGGAAAGTCTTGATCCCTGTCTCCTGTACAATGTCATGAACCTCAGTCCATAGTTCATCAGGCAGTCTGTCTATCAGATCTAGTCCCTCAAATCTATTTCTCACTTCCACTGTATAATCATAAGGGATTTGATTTAGGTCATACCTGAATGATATAGTGGTTTTCCCCACTATCTTCAATTTAAGTCTGAATTTGGCAATAAGGAGTTCATGATCTGAGCCACAGTCAGCTCCTGGTCTTGTTTTTGCTGACTGTATAGAGCTTCTCCACCTTTGGCTTCAAAGAATATAATCAGTCTGATTTCGGTGTTGACCATCTGGTGATGTCCATGTGTGTAGAGTCTTCTCTTGTGTTGTTGGAAGAGGGTATTTGCTATGACCAGTGCATTCTCTTGGCAAAACTCTATTAGCCTTTGCCCTGCTTCATTCCATAATCCAAGGCCAAATTTGCCTGTTATTCCAGGTGTTTCTTGACTTCCTACTTTTGCATTCCAGTCCCCTATAATGAAAAGGACATCTTTTTTGGGTGTTAGTTCTGCAAGGTCTTGTAGGTTTCATAGAACTGTTCAACTTCAGCTTCTTCAGCATTACTGGTTGGGGCATAGGCTTGGGTCACTGTGATATTGAATGGTTTGCCTTGGAAAGGAACAGAATTGATTCTGTCATTTTTGAGATTGCATCCAAGTACTGTATTTCAGACTCTTTTGTTGACCATGATGGCTACTCCATTTCTTCTAAGAGATTCCTGCCCACAGTAGTAGATATAATGGTCATCTGAGTTAAATTCACCCATTCTTGTCCATTTTAGTTCGCTGATTCCTAGAATGTTGACGTTCACTCTTGCCATCTCGTGTTTGACCACTTCCAATTTGCCTTGATTCATGGACCTAACATTCCAGGTTCCTATGCAATATTGCTCTTGACAGCATCGGACCTTGCTTCTATCACCAGTCACATCCACAACTGGGTATTGTTTTTTCTTTGGCTCCATCCCTTCATTCTTCCTGGAGTTATTTCTCCACTGATATCCTGTAGCATATTGAGAACCTACTGACCTGGGGAGTTCCTCTTTCAGTATCCTATCATTTTGCCTTTTCATACTGTTCATGGGGTTCTCAAGGCAAGAATACTGAAGTGGTTTGCCATTCCCTTCTCCAGTGGACCACATTCTGTCAGACCTCTCCACCATGACCAGTCCATCCTGGGTGGCCCCACACGGCATGACTTAGTTTCATTGAGTTAGACAAGGCTGTGGTCTACTGTAAGGTTGACTAAAGTTAAATATTTGTGAGAGCCTTTATAGCATATAACCCAAACTTAGTCATTACCTGGAGATATCAATAGTACATGAAGAGTCAACAAGCATGGGTTTGGAAAATGGAAGTATGTTGTGTCATTTTGTAGAACATGTTCCATATTTTATAAGGCACTGCTTTAAAAATTAACTAATATTTTTATCCTTGCTGAATAAAACAAGCATGATTTGATAGGGTTTGTGTGTCAAGGTTGGTTAAAAAGAGCCAGCTGATACATAAAGCAGGCAGTGCAAAATGTAAACCCAACTCTTGGAGTTCTGCTAAGTGTAAAGAACAGAGTAATGAAGCAAGTCCTAGCAAGAAGCCCTGCCCCTGATAGGTACCGAGTCCAAGCCTCCACCTCCGGTACTAGGGCTTTAATAGCTGCCTTATGTAACTCCATCTTCTGCTGGACACTTGCCAATTCTCTTATCTCCTCTGATTGTGCAGAAAGAGCCTCTTTGATGTATTCCATTTGGTATTCAAGAGTCAGGCTCAACAGTGGTGTAGGAATGAATCTCTGTGCCTGCATGGTATTGCTTCTGAAGGCTACAGTTCTGAAGTGCCTGATTCAGACTGTCCGGAGTTAATTATGTCCACAGATAGTGTTGATGGGAAAATCCAAAGTGGGTTAAACTAAAAGGGACTTTCCCTGGAGGAATCCAGAATGTTTCTGAGATGCTAAGGGCAAGGCAGGCATTCACACCTCACTCGGGACTGGAAAGAGAACCTGGAAAGTCAACATGTAAGTGGAGGCAGACCCCTCCTATCAGTACTTATTTCACTCTTTGGGATCACAGTCTTTGCTAGTCCCTGTTACTGGCTTCATATTTTTCTGACTCTTCAGGCTGATTCTTCTGCTCTCTTTATATATGGCACGTCTTAGCTGCCTCTAAATGGTGGCCTTCAGGTTGAGTTTACATCAGCTTGCACAATGACTGCCGACAGTTAGTCGTCCTGACCTTTCTTTGTCCCAATACCAAATGGTGAAAGCCATTTTTCCATGCCAGTATACACTCTGAATTGGTTTCTCTGAATCTCTTACCCACTTTTGATCCAGTCAGCTGGGGTCGATGGGTGATTAGAGCATAGCACTGACATGGCTTCAGCACCTCAGCTCTGGGCAGGGTGGTGGGGTGGGAGGTAATTCTTAAAGAAATGAAGCACAGGGTAGGCACACATTTATAAAATATATTTACTGCAGCAGCAGTTCAGATGAATTCCTGGGCTTGCTCACTATGTTTCCATCACCCACATCTATTTAGCTCTCTGCAAAAAAAAATCACCACAAACCAAGCAGCCGAGGGCAAGTCTGACAGAACCATCGGGACTACACGAAAGTTGACACCATTCTGGCTTGTCTAAAACCCATCCTTCTTTTGAAACCTGCAGTCTTTTGACAGTTTGCTCCCAAGCAAAAGGACTATGTTTATATAGGAAAGGATACTATTTTACTTCCTCTAATATAAAATCTGGGCTTATTCTGGCTTTTTTTTTTTTTCAAAAAGATTAAATTTTTATTCCATTAGCTTCTTGGAAAGGGTTATTTTGCCTCAAATTCTGGTGGAGCATTCATTTCAGTGATGAGTAAACAAGCCCACATTGCTGTCAAGTATTTCATCAGCACTAAAATTGGGCTTCATTAAAGGCAAGATGGGACTTTAATTTCTACAGTCTGATTCATGTTTTATGGCCAAAGTAAAATAAGGCATTTTCATTTGAAGGAGGGAGTGAGAATCTGCTTTTGTGGCTCCAACAGATCTTTCTAGTTTGTGTTCCTTTGTAAAGCCCTTTGGGGCTAAATGCTCTTTCTTTGAAGTAAGAGGTGTTTGCTGGAAGCTTTTATTCTCTACCAGAATGCTTCCTCTTCCAAAGACAAATCCAGACTGAGAAGACACCCAAGTTCTTTTGTCTTCATAGAAGGAAGCCTGTAGACCCTCAACTCCTGCAGATTTGGTTTTGGTAAGGAGTTTGGGAACTTTCAGGTAGACTGAGGTATGATTGGGCTATGGGCAAGATAGCTGAATGAGAAACCCACTTGGGGCAGTTTTGGAGTAGAGAGACTTCCTTAGTGCTAGACGTATACCAAGGCTTTACTTTTATGTTTTAAATTGGAGGATAGTTGCTTTACAATGTTGTGTTGGTTTCTGCTATACTACAATATGAATCAGCTGTAAGTCTGATTCTCTCCCTCTTGAGCCTTCCTCTCCCCCTTCCAGGTCATCACAGGGCACTGAGCTGAGCTCAGTGCTATACAGCAGCTTCGCATTAGCTATCTGTTTTGCATATGGTAGTGGATATATGTCAGTGCTACTCTCCCAGTTTATATCAAGGCTTTAAAGTACAATATCTTCCATGTCAGGCCAAGCTCAGATGTGGTAGAGGTCCTTTTTTTTTTTTTTTTTTTTTTTTTTGTGACTTCACAAGGAATGTTAAACTCTGATTTTTGTCCTGGGCATGGGAGCTCTTGCTCTTATTCTCATGGAGGCAGATATGTAGCGACCAGAGCTGAACACGAGGATTTGTGAAACTGGTCAGAACTGGGATGCTCCTGCCGTAGCTTGAGTGGAAGGTGGCATTCTTGTCAAGGAGCTGTTTGAGTTATGGTTTGGATCTTTTCTACTCACCATTGCAGGTCTACTTTCTGGCCTTTTTCCAACCTGCTCTGTCCCAGCAGGCTGATGTTTGTGGATTGCCTTTATAGGCTCCCTTGCCCTTTGGCTTCAAGTTGGTTTTGGCCAATGTGAGGTGCCAGTAAGAGCTAAGTGGGCAGGAGAATATAAACCTGGGTTTTTATTTGCCCAGCTCCCACTCTGCCCATTCATGGTGGGTTGGCTTCCATTGCTGAAGGCAACAGCTTCTGTCTGATGCCTAGTGCCATCCCTGGAGTACTGGATTATCCATTGTTGGACTTCCTGAAATAGACTTTTGTGCAACTCACCACCATTTGAGTGTACCTTTCTCTTTCCTGCCAGGAACCTGACTGGGACAAGTTGGGATAGGCCTCTCATTCTCCCATGGATTTCTCTCCCTAGATCTACTTTTAGCTATCTAACCTGCTTCATGGTTAGACAAAAAAAAAAAAAAAGTGAACTAATTTTCAGGGATACTGAAAGGATGCTGTGCACAAAAGAACCTCTATTCCCTACTTTTCTTTATTAGGAGATGAAATCTTCCATTCTATTTAGAGATAAGGTTTTAATTTAAAAGATACCTGGGAGAGGCATCACATTCAGCACTTTTAAGAATAACTAGGAGGAGTAGAGCTAGGGTCTAGACATTGAGAGTACAAAGATCATCTCTGATCTCAGACTTTATAATGTAGGCCAATAACTGAGAGTAAATTCTTTCTTGATAGTATGTTTTGCTAGAGAAATAGGAAGGCTCTGGGCTTTTGATGACAGAGTCAAGTTTAGGGAGACTGGAAAATGGGGGCAGCTTATAGCTTCAAAGGCAGATGGGCTCATTACCTTTCTCATTCTTATTCTCTCCCCCAACCTTTATTCTAGTATCCTTGGAGTCTTTTCAGAACTCGAAGGAACCTGGATGATAATTTACTAAAGGTTTCTCCCTAACAGATTGGAAAATTGAGCTTCAGAGGTTAAGTGGTTTACCCAAGTCATACAACCAAGCCCTTGACCCCTAGGTTTTTGAAAAGGCCTTGATGAAATTTCTCAGCACAGCTACTGAAGACCTGGGCTGTGGCTGGGCTTGGAGACTGGGTAAGAAAGAAAGGCAGACTTGAGTACTTCTCTAGGTAAGTCTGACTTCCCTGGTGGCTCAGATGGTAAAGCGTCTGCCTGCAATGCGGGAGACTTGGGTTCGATCCCTGGGTTGGGAAGATCCCCTGGAGAAGGAAATGGCAGCCCACTCCAGTACTCTTTCCTGGAAAATTCCATGGACAGAGGAGCCTTGTAGGCTACAGTCCATGGGGTCGCAAAGAGTCGGACACGACTGAGCCACTTCACTCAGTACTAGGTGAGTCAGTGTAAAGAAAGGTCTTTATGTGAATCTTATTTATTTGTCCTTTCTTTTTTAAACATTAGTATTTTGGAGTAGTGCTGGGAGCCAGAGTGAGGAACTCTGCCTGTGGCAAAGGTCATGAGGAAGGAGGCTCGGCATACGCAAAGGTGGGATCGAGCCTCTGGAGTCCCCCTGGAAATTCTCGAGCATCTACCCCCAAAACCAGAGTCTGCCTACTTTACTGCTTTGTGCTCTCACCTACACCTCTGACTTTACGGGGGGCTGTCCCACACCACCTCTCTCTGAAAAAGAGTTAACTTACAGCTCCAGTTAATAAAGTTCCTGGGTGTGACAAGAGTGTTTCAACCTACAAACTCCTTTGGAAGTCCTCTAGCCTGCCTGAATAGGTTCTTCCAGCCACACGTGATTGTTCACAACCTCCCAACTGTGAGAGGCATGAGATGTTCTAAACTGTCTAAATACAGATTCCTTTGAGCAGTTAAAAGATTGATTAGAAATTGTATTGGTGAAGAGTTTTTCACTTATTGCACCAATGTTTGCTGCTAAGTTTCCATATCCCTTACCTGCCGTGTCCCTGGCAGTGTATTGATTAATATAATTGGTGTATAGGAATGTAAGTAGTAGCTTTAATGTTTGTAACCTTGGACCCTTGAGTTAATTCTTTTTCTTGTTATAGCCCACCACACCTTTGCCCTATAGGAATGCAACTTTATCTAATGCTTTTGGAGGGTGGCACCTGACTAATCACCTTTAGAGAAAAATAAGTTTTCTGAAGAAAGGGTCTTAAAATGTTAACAGGCCTCCAGGCCATAAGATGATGTAAATCACCTAAACTTTTGCATATGATAAGTTTGCAGGAAGAAAGCCTGGCTTACTGCTGACTCTACCCCTTCCCCCATTATCCCCTATGCACAACTTAAGGTATAAAAACTACTTTGGAAAATAAAGTTCGGGCTTTGTTCACCAAAACTTGGTCTCCCCATGTCGTTCTTTCTCTCACCTTCTGGCTGAATTTCCATCTGGGGCATGGAGGCTCGTCAAGCCTACTAATTTTGCCTGGGCTTCTAAGATCTGACCGGGGAGGCCTTAGTGTCTCCTCTCCTTCGGGAGAATGGGAGGTTGCCTGTGGCCTATGTAGGTGACACAAATTCCTTATTTTGGAATTTTATTAGCTTTCAACGTAAACCAAGTTATTCAGCCTCTTGTCTCCACTAAATTTTCTCACTGAGCTATCCTTATTTAACCACTCTTTATATCCTTAATTATCATTTAATTAAGCAATTGTTTCCTGATCCTCGCTGACGCAGTCCCCGCTTCGAATTCCCTGGATCCACCGGGGCTGGACCCCTGCAGAGTAGATTTACAATGTGGTGTTACTTTCAGGTGGACAGCAAAATGAATCTGTTATACATATATGTATATATACTCTAAGATTCTTTTCCCACTGTAGGGCATTACAGAATATTGAGTAGAGTTCTTTGTGCTTATTTATGATAAATGATAAGGAGGAGAAAAGCAAAGCAGTCCTATTCAGTGTCTTGAACAGCATGTACTACATTTTTCTGGACTTGGAAAACTTTTAACAGAGGAATGATAAGAATTTAGTTGGTACAGTTTGCCCAGAGCAGTCTTGCTGACCTGTAAGTGTCAGAATTGATATTTCATATCCTTGCCAGGTAGCCCAGCTATGTAGATGTATACAAATTAAATTTCGCTATCTAGCTCCACTTGGCCTCATTGACATGGGCCTTATCAATTAAATCTCTTTATAGCAGGCTCTCATCAGAAAAGAGTCTGCCTGTGATGTGGGAGACTTGGCTTCAATCCCTGGGTCAGGAAGATCCCCTGGAGAAGGAAATGGCAACCCACTCCAGTGTTCTTGCCTGGAGAATTCCATGGACAGAGGAGCCTGGTAGGCTACAGATGATGGGGTCACAAAGAGTCATTTGTCTGTCTAACCTCAATATTCACATTAGTGGAGAAGGCATTGGAGAGACAAGTGAGAAGCCAACAGCCTTGGGGGTGGGACTTCCAGCGAAAACCAAAAGCCTGCAAAAGGAACATTCCTAGAGTGACATGACCTCGTGGTGGGTGGACATAAGGTTGGGAGACAGGCTGGATGAGATAGTCTTGGATTAAAGCCACAGTGTTAAGGGAAGGATGAGGCATGACTTCCAGGTCGTGTGTTTATTGCTTTTAATTTTGTTTAGAGAGGATGTCTATCAAAGAGAGGTGAATTTGGGGAGGAGAAGCCCCCTATTACATATTTTGCAGTATTGAGATCACAAAAATCCAACAGATGAATTTATACTACAGGGGTGTGTGTGTGTGTGTGTGTGTAGGTATACAAGAAAAGATGTCACTGCTGGAGAGTTTGCCAGACAATTACAAGATACATAGTTTATATGGAATTGTTTAGGTTATAGAACTTACAGAGGCATGATAACTGCTATCTGAGGTTCTTCCTACTTTGGGGGAGGCCGCTCTGCTGATGAAAAGACGCAAAATCTTACTATAACCCAACACCTCAGGAAATACATTGGGATGGAGTGACCATGGAGAATGACTTGGAAAAGGATCAGGTGGTGATTTGCCTGGAACATTTTTAGAGGACATGCACCCTGCAACTCAGCAAGGATTTATGATTCTGTGTGATGCATCATGTACCTACTAGCAGGCAGGACTTCTGGAATTTCCAGGATTTACATAAAAAACTACTAAGACTTCCGGCTCTGACCTAGCCCAGCCCTTAGCCCACTCCCACAGGGACCCCAGGTTGGGAGACAGATCTACACATCCTGTCCCTACCCTAATCTCCCAACTTTGAGAGATTCTGGCCAAGGACCCAAACACACACAACCATTTTGTGCATTCATCACCAGATGCCATGACATCCCGAGAAGTGCACAATTTTCAACTTTTATGGCTGTCTCCTTAAATGGGCTCTTAAACTCCACAGTCCTTGAATTATGACAAGCTTTCAAAAGAGGTCCCCAAACCAAGGGCTTGAGCACTCTATTTTTAAAGGAGTTGCTTACTTGTAGCTGATAGTTCCCTAGCAGGAAACTGGCAGTCATCACATCCAACCCACATTCACAGCAAATGTAGGCTTTTAGAGGGGAGATGAGGGAAGCATTGTTCTTTGTAGGCCTGGGCTTCTTTATGTGGTAAATGCTGATAGGACTTGTGAAATGGATGATAAATGGGTCTGAGATTCTGGTCTTAAAATCTTTTGAAACAGCTGCTAGTGGAAGCACTTACTTCTGAGTCATTTCACAGTCATTGTCTTACTTTTCTTCTCTGCTGTTAACATTTCATGGCTTTACTAAGTGCCCACCTTTGGTCAAGTGATTCAAGGGTTTCCTGCTACTTGCTGAAAGCAAAAATACAATTTTGGAGGCAAAAAATAAATAAAATACGACTTAAGTGTGAGGGAGGGCCTATTGCCATCAGTGGGACAGGAAATGAGGATTTTGGATCCTCATAGTGGAGGTGAGTAAAATCTGATGGATGAACGAAAAGTCTGAAGGAGAGATTTTAGAGGCAGAACAACAAAAGGCCAACAAACCTAAAACCTACTGTCAGAGGTAAGAGAAGAAAGAGGGACCAGCAAAGGAGAGAAACCAATCGAGTTCCCATCAGTTCATGCAAACAAAGACAGTGGAAATACCTTTCTCTCCAGGATTCAAGTCTACCTTATAAACTGCTTATTTCAACTGCTTTACTATAGCTGTTTTGTTTAAAAAATATGTATTTTCAAATCGTGGACATGTACTCCCATCCCAGTGGTGATGTCCCTCTCCTCTCTCTCCAACAGATTGACTTTGTGGCCCACGGTGACATTCCATACTCTTCCGCTGGCTCTGATGATGTTTACAAGCATATAAAGGAAGCAGGTGAGGGGTCCTCCTGTGTTCACCTGTCCCCTACGGCATGACACTGAGGTTTAGTAAGAGACGTCAGCCCCGGATCTGCAGCACATTCTTACAAGGCATGGACTTTCAGATGTTTCCCAGAGAGCCTCTGCAAGCCTCTGTTGACATGTGCTAAGGCTCAGCTGTGGCACAGACACCAGTTAGGTGTTTATGTGGAAATTAACCTGAGCACCAAAATACTCGACTTCCAGTTTGAGGCTCAATTTTAGAGGACGTAAAATCACAGGACTCTTATTTTTCTTTATTGAAGAATACTTGATTTACAGTGTTGTGTTAGTTTCTGGTATACAGCAAAGTGATTCAGCTATACATATATATGTATTCTTTTGTGTATTCTTTTCCATGATAGATTATTACAAGATATTGAATATAGTTCCCTGTGCTCTACAGTAGGACCTTGCTGTTTATCTATTTTATATATATTAGTGTGTATCTGCTAGGGCTTCCCAGGTGGTACAAGTGTTAAAGAATCCACCTGCCAATGCAGAAGACATAAGAGACATGGGTTTAATCCCTGGGTTGGGAAGATCCCCTGGAGAAGGACATGGCAACCTACTCCAGTATTCTTGCCTGGAGAATCCCATGAACAGAGAGAGGAGCCTGGTGGGCTAAAGTCCACGGGGTCACAAAGAGTCAGACATGACTGAGCAACTGAGCACACACACACTGTGAATCTATTAATCCCAATCTCCTAATTTATCCCCTCCTCCAACCCTGTTGTTTGAAAGGCAATCATTTTCCTCATTAACAATGAAATTATTCTATGCTCCCAAGAAAGTTCCTTCCAGAAGAGGACAGATAACTGGCTAATTAATGATGTGGACTCCCTGTCTTCCTAGTCCAGTCCTACCATATGTCATTCTGTCATATGATAATATCCTCAGGCACCATACACAGAGGCAAAAAAAATGGATACATTTATTTGTGGAATCAGGTAAACTGCTTTCCTCCTGAAGCAGTTAACTCATGTCCTGGAAGGCAGACAAGGTGCCTGAGCTTTGGCAGTTGTCCCATTTGTCACTAGGCCTTTCTCTTCGGGGCAGAGACTCTGGTTGGTCCCAGGGACTTACTGGGGGGCTGGGAAGAGGGGAGTTTCCTTCCCTGTGGGCTCCCTAGAATTACTTTCTTTGTCCAGTGCTCGCCATGCGCCCATGCTGCTCAGACTCTAGGGAAATGGCTGCTGGGGCATCAGAGCAGACCTGTGGTTTAGACCCTCGGTGGGGCCTCAGTGCTCCCTGGTACCATCTGCCTCCTCTTTGTCCCCTCCTGCCCTGATTTGCCCATACCTCCTTGTGTCCTTGCCTCTTCCCCCGCGTCCTGAGGAGAGGGCTGTGTTTTCTGTCCCAGGCTGGCCTCTTTACCCTCCCTTCTCTGGAGCATGTTTTCCTTCATTCTTCCTCCCTTTGTGATCCAGGGTGCTCACTCTCCGGTGGTTTCTCATCAGCTTACAAACACACAGAAGTCTGCAGAGACTAACCCCAGACCTTCCTCCCGCCCTCCTCCTGCCTCTCCCTCCACTCACATCCTTGCTCAGTTTTCCTCTCAGGGGCAACTGTCGTTCCTCATCCACATACGCTGACTTTTGTCCCATCCTGGCTCAGTTCTCAGATGGCCCTTGGGCCACCCAGTCCAGTGGTCTCAGCTCAGTCCCTCCAGGCATAATGACCCTGCTGACCGTGTTCTTCTCCTAAACTCTCTTGTCTTTGCTTCCATTTCCGGGACACTTCTGGGACCTTCCAATTTCCTGTTGCTCTCTGACCACTGCCGGGTTTTGTTGCTGGGTTTCTCTCCCTATCTCACCAGCCTTGCTCTGTGCTCTACCTTCCACACACCATACACTCCAGGCACACGGAGTCTGTCCTTTGTACTTTGTACATGGAGTCCGCTTTGTCCCTTGCTCCAGTTGTCCTCTGAGCTTGGAACGCTCTTCCTCTGAGTTTCTTGGTCAGGGCCCCCTGAGGAGCCAGCCTGGACATGCCCTCTCTCCCTGGGGCATGATTCAACACACCCCGCGCCCTCCTCAGATGCAGATACTCATTGCACAGAGACCTCCTTTTCAACTGCCTTCTCTTGGCAGCCTGATTGTGTGTGTGTCCCTAGCTAGAGTGAAGTGCCGCAGGCCATGGCCATGTCTCATCCATCTCTGCATCCCCAGCACAGTCCCTGGTACATCTGTGGTGCTCCTTGAGTGCTGGCGGAACAAGAGAATGCTTTTATAGAGTACGATGGGGAGGGAGCCTACGATGGAAGCCTTCGTCTGCAGGGGCTCTTCCCAACACACGGGGAAAGGAGCCATTTACCTAGATAGCATTACCTAGATAATTGCACAACACACTTCTGTCTTGTGGAATTAATTGTTCGTATCATTTAGATGTAAGGGTGATATTTTGGCCTGAATGATACTGTTGTTCGTATCCAGTTTGTTGGCTTTCTATTGGTATTTTTACCTCTGAGTCCCTCACACACTTCTTTATTGAAGGAGATGCTTGCTGCTGCTGCTGCTAAGTTGCTTCAGTCGTGTCCGACTCTGTGCGACCCCATAGACGGCAGCCCACCAGGCTCCCCCGTCCCTGGGATACTCCAGGCAAGAACACTGGAGTGGGTTGCCATTTCCTTCTCCAATGCATGAAAGTGAAAAGTGAAAGGGAAGTCGCTCAGTCGTGTCCGACGCTGAGCGACCCCGTGGACTGCAGCCTACTAGGCTCCTCCATCCATGGGATTTTCCAAGCAAGAGTACTGGAGTGGGGTGCCATTGCCGTCTCCAAGGAGATGCTTATGATATGCTAAATTACTCCAAACCATCTTCGCCTTACAGCCCAACAAAATCTCAGTGAAAGATGGAAGGAATCACTCTTTGACTTGTTTCAAAAATGACTAAGGTCCAAGGACTTCCCTGGTGATCCAGGGGTTGGGACTCTGTGCTTCCACTGCAGGGGACATGGGTTCAATCCCTGGTCAGCGAACTAAGATTCCACATGCCATGGGGCATGGCTAAAAAACAAAAACAAAAACCCAAATGACTATGATCTGAATGAAAGATCTTTGAAATTATATCTAAAATTTGCATTTTTCTCGCTGTACTTTATAACAGGCAAGAACTCAAAATTTTTAACTGCTCTTTTGGTGAATGTATAATGGAAAGGAGTCTTGGCTATCCCCAGTGCTGGTCATTTTCCCTAGCTGAGGTTTTCCATCAGTGTCACAGGATTTCAAATCAAACCAGGAATCAAAATAGTCATTGCTGGGATTTTTAAAATACTCAGCCCGCCCAGATTATATCCATTTGGATTACATAAAAAAGACAACTGGGGCAAAGGTAATTACTTCTATCCTCTTAGAGGGTCAGGTGGTTTTCCTGACTCTAAATGTGGAGCTGTCCATGGTGGAGGGGGTGGTACAGTACATTACCTTGATTCCTTAGCTTTTCCACCCATCTCCCTCCATCTGACCGCCTTCCATAAACTTCCGTAAGCCTATTGCTGCCTGAGAATCTTGGAGTGAAGAAGTGTTTGAGGAAGGCATGGGCTGGAACTGGTATTGTAGCTAAAGGTAGGTGCAGAAGTAGTGGGTTGGCCAAAAAGTTTGTTCAGGGTTTTCCGTACAATGCAACAGAGAAACTCCAATGAACTTTTTGACCAACCCAATAGATTTTTTAATGGCATAGTTTATTTTCTGCTATTTTACTGTCTACCATTGGAGAAGGAAATGGCAACCCACTGCAGTATTCTTGCCTGAAGAATCCCATGGACAGAGGAGCCTGGCAGGCTATAGTCCATGGGGTCGCAAAGAGTCAGACACGACTGAGTGACTAACACACAGACTAACACAACACACACTGTGTACCATACATCTCATCTATAGGGACTGCACTGAACCCGTGCCTGCCTCCCTCCATGCATTAAAGCATCATTTGGCATGGCGCATGGCACAGACACTGTAGTAGAGTGAGTTACCATGCTTTCCATAGGGACTTCAGGAAGCCGAATACACACTTCATTATGTTTGAGCTGCCCCTGTTGCTGGTGTCTGCCACCAAAGCCCTCTTCCCTGCTCCCTGGGGGCCACCGGAACTCCACCCATGTTGGTCCAGCATCCTCCCCCTCAGCCTGCGGCCGCTGCTGCCTTTTCCCAATACTCAGGGACCTTCAGACTCTGAGCATAGCACAGGCTCCTGAGGGTCAGTTGCCCAGTCTTCTGCCCCCTCTCTGGCATCACTGTCAGCCCTGGGTACAACTGACGCTTGCACATCTCCCATGAGGGGGAGTGCCCTCTCTCCTGAGGCAGCCCATTCCATCTTTGGAAGCTTTTGATTCTTGTGGGTTAATGCATGAACTGCTGAGTGGATCCACAAGGCTGGAACTGTTGGTGGGGAAATGGGATATGAATATGAATAATACAGGGCCCTCACCTTCGAAAGAGAACACAGCCAGATATAAATAATTACACCAAAGTATTAGAAGCCTGTGGGTGAGGCGTGTCCAAAGGTGGGAGTATATGAAGAAGTGTAGTGTATTTGGAGAAAATCAACGATGTTCATGTGGTGAAGGGTGTGTGGAGGTGACAGCAGAGAGAGACTGGCAGGTGGTGGGACGGGTGGCTTAGGCTTAACTCTGTGTGTCATGTGGAGCCAGATGCCCCTCTGAGGCAGGGAGTGCCAGGAGCAGGTGTGGCAAAGGACCAGCTGGGGAGGGGGAGAGTAATTTCTGTAACCAAACTTTGTTGTTGTTCATTTGCTTAGTTGTGTCTGACTCTTTGTGACCCCATGGACTGCAGCACACCAGGCTTCCCTGTCCTTCACCAACTCCCAGAGTTTACTCAAATTCACGTCCATTGAGTCAGTGATGCCATCCAACCACCTTGTCCTTTGCCATCCCCTTCTCCTGCCTTAAATGTTTCCCAGCATCAGGGAATGATGAAACTTTTCCAAATGAGTCAACTTTTTGCATCAGGTGGCCACAGTATTGGAGCTTCAGCATCAGTCCTTCCAGTGAATAGTCAGGGTTGATTTCCTTTAGGATTGACTGGCTTGATCTACTTGCAGTCCAAGGGACTCTCAAGAGTCTTCTCCAACACCACAGTTCAAAAGCATCAATTCTTCAGAGCTTAGCTTTCTTTATGGTCCAACTCTCACATCCATACATGACTACTGGAAAAACCATAGCTTTGACTATACGAACCTTTGTTGGTAACCAAACTTAGGATCTCCTATCTCCACAGATGACAGAAAAGCCACTCTTGACTCTTAAGTAATTCAGACACCTCAAGATTTGCACTCAGACTACGTGGACTCAACTTTTGGCCTTCTCCTCCTGCTGTGATTTGAGTGTTGACTTGAGTGGGGTGAGGGTCTGGCTCTGCTGACCTTTGGTCATGGTATTTTGAGACCTGCTCAGCCATCATCCCTGGCTAGCAGATCCCCAGCACTGCCCTTTGACACTCAGCCTCCCGCTCCATCTGTTTGCAGCCACCTCCCACTTTGGCTTGTCCTTGCCACAGCCTCAGCCATGGGATTCACTTCCCCATACTGCAGTCAGGCTGGTCTTAGGTCCCGGCTCCCTTCAGTGTTCCTTGAGAGGGTCTCTGGCCACATCAGAATTGCCCTCTGCCGTTTACTGGAGGGCCTTGGGGGGAGCTGCATTAGGCCCTAAGGAACGCTCTCCCCAGGCCCCACATGTTGTCATGGGGTCTCTGTAGGGCCATTTCCTCCCAGAGTGCCTCGAGGTGAACAAGGCACTAGCCCCTCTACTCTGGGCTTTCTACAGGGGTCTCTTCCTTGCCTCTGCCCCTGGGGGTTGAACCCACATCAGGGCGAGACACAGGCCCTGCTCATAGTCTCTTGCTCCTGCTCCTTACCTCCTGATCCCTCTCAGCATTTCCCTCAATCCCAGGAGGAACTTTTTTTCTTCCTGGAGGGCTTAGTTACTCTGCAGGATGTGGAATTTTAATCCATTTCGAGTTTATATTTTTACATGGTGTTAAAGAATGTTTGAATTTCATTTTTTTTACCTGTAGGTGTCCAGTTTTCCCAGCACCATTTATTGACAAGGATGTCTTTTCTCCATTGTACAGTCTGCCCCCTTTGTGATAGAGTAATTGACCACAGGTGTGTGGGTTTATTTCTGAGTTTTCTATCCTGTTCCATTGATCTATATATCTGCTTTTGTGACAGTACTATCCTGCTTTGATGACTGTAGCTTTCTAGTATAGTCTGAAGTCAGGAAGCTTGATTCCTCCAGCTCCATTTTTCTTTTTCAAGATTGCTTTGAGAATTTGGAGTCTTTTGTGTCTCCATCCAAATTTAAAATTTCTGTTGTAGTTCTAGTAAAAATGCCATTTGTACTTTGATAGGGATTGTATTGAATCTGTAGAGTGCATTGGGTAGTATAAGCATTTTGACAGTATTGGTTCTTCCTATTAAAAAACAGGTATATCTTTCATCTGTTTATGTCATCTTCAATTTCACCAGATTCTTGTCTTTGATAACACTTGTGACTTCTTTACAGCCTTGTATTGGTACACTCAAATATATCTTTGAGGACTTTAAGGAAGTTCTATGAGAACTTGGCACCCTCTGTGCTTGTTTGTTTCTTCTCAGTCCCAGTAGAGTACAGATGAAAAGGCCTTCGTGTGGTGAAACCACCATTGAGAGTAGATTGCTCTTAGAAGGTGCTCTCATCGAGCACCCCCTGGGCATGTCTTTAGATCAGAGACAATAAAAATACTGCATCCTTCTTCTTTTCCTTTGCTATAACATGGTGCAGAACTCCCTGGGGAAGAAGGGGAGTTGCTGTGATCTCACAAATTCTTTGACTCGACTGCTATGCTCCATTCACTTACTCATGTAATTTGCATGTATTGAGAACGTTCCATGTGCTAGACACTGGGGCACTGAACTGGGTGCTGGACACATAAAGATGATCAAGACACAGCCTGTGCTTTCAGAGTGCTCCCTTTCCACAAGGAAATGGATACTGAAAATGCTTTTGTTAATAGCAGTCAAGTTTATATTTTAATGGCTGTGGATTCTGCCTGGTGACATCAGGAAAGACTTCCCAGAGGCATAGCCTTAAGACTGGACCCTGTATGATGAGGAGCTACTCTGCAGCTGCTGTGGGCAGGGAAGGGGTTTCTGGGGCAGGAAAGAAGGGCTTGAAATGAGCAAATGCCGAGAGCCAGGTGAGTGCCTGGTGCATCCAGGGAACAGGTCCAGTATGACAAACATGCAGTGTCTGTGGCAGGTAGGGAGTGCCTGGAATTGAGCCTGGCAGAGTCGGCTGGGGCCAGATGTGAAAGCCACCGTGACCTAGGAGCTGCCACTTTGTCCTGGACAGGAGAGTCATTCAAGAAAATGGGTCACCTGAGATCATCTTAGTTGTTTTTTCTTCATCCTGTCTTTTCTATTCGAACAGGGATGTTTGTTCCGACACAGAGAACAGAAGGCATCTCAACATCAGACATCATCACCAGGATTGTCTGTGACTATGATGTTTATGCCAGTTGCAACCTCCAGAGAGGGTACACAGCCAAGGAACTGAATGTCAGCTTTATCAATGTAAAAGCGCCACCCCACACCTCTGAGGACCAGCGCGTCACGCTACTGCGGGCACTGTTTACAAATCACTTACTTTACACCAATCGATATTCTTGATGTTTTACATTTATTGTCTCATTTAGTCCACATAACAGCCCAACAATGTATTATTATCCCCATTTTATAGATGGAGAAATCAATGTCCAAATGGGTAACGTAATTTGACCAAGGCATACAGGTAGTGAGTGAACATCACATTTTTTAAGGGAGCTGCCTCACCTCCCTTTGCACACCCCAACCTCCCCATTTAGAGTTCTCAGACTTGGGTGAAGGGTTTCTGAGAGATCTGCTCTCATGAAAGGCAAGAGTTGTCTTCTGCTCCAAGGGAAGAAAGGAGCACAGAGGCTCTACAAAGCTAAACTCAGAGAAAGTGTGTTCTTATTTTAACGGTTTATAATTTTCCTTTTATTAAGGCCTTACAGATGCTCATTAGAAACTTTAACATTGCTTTTTTTCCTTTTTGTCCCGAGAAATTACAGCCACTTAAAAAAAGCCCAAAGTCTTTGGCCTCCTTTTGTATTTCTGCTGTATTGTTCCCACAGAGCCGCTGTTAGTTTAATAATAGAGCACCCATTAAAACAATCTTTAAAAACAAGCTGTTAAAAAGCAAAGAGGGCAGCCCAGTTGCTAGAGGTGATGTTGGTGAGTCTGGATGACTATGTTTGCCTGAACTCCAAGGAACTGATCGAGGTGAACAAAATAAGAGCTCTCCACTCATACAGAATTTCCACCACCCGGCTTCCCCCCTAGCTAAGTCAGTAAAGAATCTGCCTGCAATGTAGGAGACCAGGGTTTGATCCCTGGGGTGGGAAGATCCTCTGGAGAAGGAAATGGCAACCCACCCCAGTATTCTTGTCTGGAGAATCCCGTGGACAGAGGAGCCTGGCAGGCTACAGTCCATGGAGTCGCAAGAGTTGGACACGACTTAGCGACTAAAGTGAAAGTGAAAGTGAAGTTGCTCAGTCGTGTCTGACTGTTAGCGACCCCATGGACTACAGCTCACCAGGCCCTCCGTCCATGGGATTTTCCAGGCAAGAGTACTGGAGTGGGGTGCCATTGCCTTCTCCGTTAACAGCGGCTAGGCATATTATATTTACTTGGAGCTGGTATACTTGGTGACAGCCTTAGTGCCGTTGGACACGGCGTGCTTGGCCAGCTCCCCAGGTAGCAGCAAGTGCACGGTGGTCTGGATCTCCCTGGATGTGATAGTAGAGTGCTTTAATGCGCCAGGCGCGATGCCTCGCCAGTGATGCGCTTGAAAATGTCGTTGATGAAGGAGTTTATGATTCCCATGGCCTTGGACCAGATGCCGGTGTCCGGATGAACTTGCTTCAGCACCTTGTACACGTACACAGAGTAGTGACTAAACCACACCCCCCCCAAATAGATACGGTGATTTTTCTACAAAACTAGATGTTTTTAATTATATGAAGCCACAGTTATCCAGAAGTTTATACAAACTGGTCATTGGCTTCCGAATGAGGCAGGGCTCTTTCAGTGATCGTAAGTTAGTGATTATCAGTTGTCCTCAGGAGGTAGGGAGTGTTGGGAGTCCGGGCTCTGTGGCTTTGTACAGACTGGGCAACAAAATGGAAAATGTCAGGTTCAAGTGGCAAACAGAACAAGTGGCTGAAAAGAATTCAGTCAAAGTGATTAGTTGGTATCTTACAGAGCATAAAGCCCTGGTTATTTCAATAAATTAAACTGCCTGTTCTTTTAAATTGAATTCAGTCACCCATCCAGGCATGCTGAGCCATTTCTGAAAGTTATTGCTCGCGCTCTTTCAACGGCCTGTGATAAGCCACTTAGCTCAGGGAACCATGTAGTCCATGTGGATGTGCCCATTGCCTTTCTGTGACCACAAGCTGCGCTGTGGCACAGAGAGTGCATCACGTGTTGGGTGAGTGTGTAGATGAATCACAGAACCTCGAGTGGCAGGAACCTGACGAGGGTCAGTCACCAGCCCGAGTCCCTGAATTTGTCAATAGAAAAATGAGGAAAGTTGAGTTCGGAGGGACCTGGCTCAAGTCCCTCAAGCAAAGTAGAGGCAGAAGCAATAGCAGCCTCCCAGCCTTGTGCGCCCTGGTCCAGAGCCCAGTCTGGTGTTCCGAGCAGCTCCTGAGAGCAGTGGAGAGTCGCCTGTATTATATACAGCTGGCTGCAGCACATGGCGCACACCTCGCCCTGAGGCTGCAGTGACGTTTGTGAAGTCTCCATCAGGGACTCCGGCCAGGTTTGCAATACTGTATGTGGCTCCAAAAATCCTGAAATATGAAATGGGCTTCAATTCCATATAGTGAAGAAAGGTGAGAAATCTTATTACCCCTTCAGGAGGAAATGTATTATGCTTTCATGGAGGAAAAGAGCCTTTGTTTCATGGTATCTCCATGGTTTTGATTCCACTTTCACCAGGTAACATGATTAAATGCTTCTGTTGCTTATGAGTAATCAAACAGCCAACACACACTGAACTTCTACTAAATGCCAGGCATTGTGCCAAGTACTTACATGCATTATCTGATCTAACTGTTACAGCAACCCTGTAGGGTAGGGACAGTAATTATCCCTATTTTACAGATGAGAAAACTGAGGTTTAGAGATGGCAGGTGAGTTGCCCAGCATCTGATGCCTTCTAGGCACATAGGTATAGCAGTGCGGCATCAAGGCTATGAACAAAGTCCCAGTCCAGAGAAGCGCTCAGAACAAAATTTTCTTCATTACCAAGGAAACTGATGTGCTTCCATTAGCTTAATGGGAAATATCATGACAGTGACAATTTCAGTGTAATACATGGGTGCTAAGGCCCAGCCAGTGGCTCACTTATTTCAACCAATATTGGTTTTAACAATGTCTCAGTAAAATAGAGAACTCGGGCTGCTTCTGAGTGGCCATTCTGTGTACAGTTCATATTTTTGTCTAAGTGTCAGGAGAACTGAGGGGATGCATTCACCTAGTATCTATCCAAAATAAACAGCAAATGGATACTTTTGGTTCTTCTCTTGTATAAGTGAATTCAACTTTATTTATAAGGAAGAGAACATTACAACCACTTGTACTTCACTATACCCATTCAAATAGACTAATCAGAAGTGACTTTTCTTACAAGAGATGGGCCTTCCCATCAATCCAGCCCTTGGAAACTAGCATCCTGACTCTTCAGGTTAAGAACATGCACAAGTTGAAATAAAATCTGACCATCTGTGAGTGACTAATCTCTCCCAAGCACTTTTGGGTAAATGTCTTTCTTTCTCCTTTAATTTTTGACCAGGAGAAGAAGTACCGCTTCCAAAACCAGGTAGACAAGATGAAGGAAAAGGTCAAAAACATGGAAGAAAGATCAAAGGAATTTGTTAGCAGAGTGGAAGAAAAGAGTCATGATCTAATTCAGAAGTGGGAAGAGAAATTGAGGGAATTCATTGGTAACTTCTAGAACTGTTTGGGCCTGATGGAGCATGGGTATGTAATTATTTCATTTCTTCCTACAATAATGGGTGTTTTCAGTTTATCCTCCTTTCCAAGGAACTACTCAAGGGTGTCCTTTATCAGTCCAATATGTGATCTCCACTTTGGGCATTAGCCCAAATGACTTCAAGTCTATGCACTTCTTTATTTAGTTTCTGCTTTTCCTTTCTATATGGCACCCAGGAGTGCTCAAAACCAACTCTGTTCTCTATTTCTTGTTTGAAGCCATTTGGTAGTCACTGAATGTCTATTACTGCAAAGGTTGTTTTCATAGCCCAATCTCCCAGTTGGAGGATGCATAGCTTGGGGGTAAGGGTGAAGTGGGTCAGTGGCATCATGGATCTTGTGTTATAAAACAATGCCAGAGCTTCTTGGATGGACTAGAGGAGGAGGATGCAGAAAAAATGTAGCTGCCTGGATCACTTTTTATTGTCAGGAACTCCTGTTTCATTGGTTGGAACAGAGAAAGAAGAGGTGAGACTTTGTACTCATGCCCTGATTTGCCCCTGTTTTTTCCGTGATATATATGTGCTGGGATAAGGCATAAAAGTCTTAGGGGACTGAGGCCATGATCTGAATCTTAAAACTGAGACAGAAAATGCAGACAGGATTGCTTGCCTAAATTCTATATAGAATTCTGAGTGAAAATTACATAAAGAGAAAAGAAAATTCTGGAAACCACCTTGTACTCCACTGGTATTTCTATTGTGTGTGTACTTCCGGAGTAAATAACCAGTATTATGAGCAGAATTAATAAAGAGGGTTCTATGGAAGACTTTATTTAAAAAAAATTGATGTGTAGTTAATTTACAATGTTGTGTTAATTTCTGTAGTATAGCAAAGTAATATATATATATATATATATGTATAATATAGACATACACACATTTTTTTAATACTCTTTTCCATTATGGTTATCTTAGGATATGGAGTATTGTTCTCTGTGCTATATACAGTAGAACATGTTTATCCATTTTATGCCTAAAAGCTTACATCAGCTAACCCCAACCTCCCACTCTATCCCTCCCCCAACCCCCTCCTCCCTTGGAAATCACCAATCTATTCTCTCTCTCTGTGATTCTATTTCATGGATAGCTTCATTTGTGTCATATTTTAGATTCCACATATAAGTATATCATATGGTATTTGTCTTTCTGACTTCACTTAGTATGATAAGTGTTAAGTCCATCCATGTTGCTGAAAATGGTATTATTTTATTTTGTTTATGGCTGAGTAGTATTTTATTGTGTGTGTGTGTGTGTGTGTGTGTGTGTATACACACATATATACCATGCCTTCTTTATCTACTCTTATTTTGATGGACATTTAGGTTGTTGTCATGACTTGGCGATTGTGAATAGCACTGCTAGGAACATGGGGGTGCATCTATCTTTTTGAATTACAGTTTTGTCTGGATATATGCCCAGGAGTGGGATTGCATGACCATATATGGTAAGTCTTAGTTTTCTGAGGAAACTCCAAACTGTTTTCCACAGTGGCTGCACCAACTTAAATTCCCAGCAACAGTGCAAGAGGGTTCCTTTTTCTTCACACCTACTTCAGTGTTTGTTATTTGTAGACTTTTTAATGATGGCCATTCTGACTGGTGGGAAGTGCTACCTTATTGTAGTTTTGATTTGCATTTCTCTAATAATTAGTGATTGCCTCTTGACCATCTGTATGTCCTTTATGGAGAAATGTCTATTTAAGTCTTCTTCCCATTTTTGGATTTTTTTGTTGTTACTGAGGTTGTATTAGCTATTTGCATATTTTGGAAAGTAAGCCCTTGTTGGTCTCATCATTTGAAAATATTTTCTCCTACTCTGTAGGTTGTCTTTTCATTTTATGCTTTCCTTTGTTGTGCAGAAGCTTATAAATTTGAATAGGTCTCATTTGTTTATTTTGATTGCCTTAGGAAACTGACCTAGGAAAACACTGGTATGATTTCTGTCAGAATATTTGGCCCATGACCTCTTCTAGGAGTTCTAAGGTGTCGTGCCTTATGTTTAAGTCTATAACCCATTTTGAGTTTATTCTTGTGTATGGTGAGAGGGTGTGATTGTTCCAACTTCATTGATTTGCATGTGGTTTTCCAACATTCCCAGCACCACTTGCTGAAGAGACTGTCTTTTCCCCACTGATTTTCAACTAAGGAGGCAAGAATACACTATTGATTGTATGTATGTGGATTTATTTCTGGGCTTTCTATATTCTGTGCCGTTGATCCATATGTCTGTTTTTGTACCAATATCACTCTGTTTTGATTACTGTAGCTTTATAGTATCATCTGAAGTCTGGGAGGGTGCTGCATGCTGCTTTGTTCTTTTTCTGTAGGGCTGCTTTGGGAAATCTGACGCTTTTGTGGTTCCACATAAATTTTAAGAGTATTCTATGAAAAATGTCATGGGTAATTTGATAGGGATTACATTAAATCTGTAGATTGCTTTGGGTAGTTTGGTCATTTTAACAATACTAATTCTTTCAATCCAAGAGCATGGGATATCTGAAAGAGATAGTTTTAAAGCTAGCTTTCCTTTTAGAACCAAAATAAATGATTCCATTTGATTTCCCTGATTTTTAGTAGCCTAGATTTCCTAGTACAACATGAGAAGTCTCTAACAAAATTGACTTTGGCTGAATTATTTTATTGATGGGTTGTCCCTGCTGCCTCTCTGCTCACTGGAGCTGGTTCATAAGATTGTCTAAAAGTAAAACAAGTAAAAGAACAACACTTGAGAAGTTAGAAGAGATGCTTTGCTAAAAGCCTAGCAGCCTCTAAGTGATTACAGAGGTGCCGGTCATAGGCCAACTGTGTCTTGTTGGCTGAAGCTGAGAGGGGTTGGAGGGCTTGCAAGGGTCAACTTAAGCTTTTGATGACTTTTAGAGAGAGTTTGCAAGAGCAGAGGAGCCAAGGGTCGGGTTCCTTTTCATTTACCCTGGGTTTCACAGCTCGGATCACATTCTCTGGGATTCCATAGTCTCTGTAACAAGTTTGAAATTTCTCATTAATCTAGTGTGTACTTTAATAGTTAACATTTTTCATAACTAATTTTCAGGCTCTGAGGAAAGAACTAGTGGTTTTTTTAAAATGAAAAACCAGGTAGGCATTAATTTGTTTACAGGGGTTCAGAAATGTCTCTGCTGAGAAGTGTGGGCGGTGTACATACCTCAAGTGGGAGGCTGTTTTTTCCCACTGGGAGTGAGCAAAGGCAGGGAAAGGGTATCATGTCATAGCAAGTTGACACACATGAGTCGTTCTGTGCTCCCAGTGTAGGTGGAATAGTAGCTGGAATTGTTCTAGGGGAACTTGCTGACAGTGAATGAGGTGATTTTTAAGAAATAAAACCCAGCTAAGATCCTGGAGGTTTTTCTTTTTAAAACTCGCTATTAGTGTCAAAACTGTTATTAACATTAATTTACTGAATCAGACTTAGATGTTACTTTTTTCCTGTTGACATTAAAAGTACAGGAGCTGTTACAAGGATGTTAAATGCTGAGATAAGTAATTTGCTTTTCATGAATGTGCTATTATTATAATAGTATGTTATTTGTGCATTTGGGACTGGAACTCATTTCTTAAAATAGAGAATCTGCATTATCTGCCAATATAGTACTGATACAAATAACCCACACTTGGAAAGGTAGAAAATACAAGGATTTAGAGTACAGAATTTGGTAAAACAGGTTTAGCTCTTAGTGGGTATGCAATAAATGTTTCTAGATTGCTTTAATGGATGTGTAGTGAAGACCTTGCAGCATTTGTGAAGGATATGGTAAGGGCTGAATCCTCCGTTTTAGAAAAGGCAGAGGAACCAGAGATCAAATGGCCAACATCCACTGGATCATCAAAAAAGCAAGAGAGTTCCAGAAAAACATCTATTTCTGTTTTATTGACTATGCCAAAGCCTTTGACTGGGTGGATCACAATAAACTGTGGAAAATTCTGAAAGAGATGGGCATACCAGACCACCTGACCTGCCTCTTGAGAAACCTATATGCAGGTCAGGAAGCAACAGTTAGAACTGGACATGGAACAACAGACTGGTTCCAAATAGGAAAAGGAGTACGTCAAGGCTGTATATTGTCACCCTGCTTATTTAACTTATATGCAGAGGGCATCATGAGAAACGCTGGGCTGGAAGAAGCACAAGCTGGAATCAAGATTGCCGGGAGAAATATCAATAACCTCAGATATGCAGATGACACCACCCTTATGGCAGAAAGTGAAGAGAAACTAAAAAGCCTCTTGATGAAAGCGAAAGAGGAGAATGAAAACAGTTGGGTTAAAGCTCAACATTCAGAAAACTAAGATCATGGCATCTGCTCCCATCACTTCATGGCAAATAGATGGGGAAACAGTGTCAGACTTTATTTTTTGGGGCTCCAAATTCACTGCAGATGGTGATTGCATCCATGAAATTAAAAGACGCTTACTCCTTGGAAGGAAAGTTATGACCAACCTAGACAGCATATTCAAAAGCAGAGACATTACTTTGCCAACAAAGGTCCGTCTAGTCAAGGCTGTGGTTTTTCCAGTGGTCATGTATGGATGTGAGAGTTGGACTGTGAAGAAAGCTGAGTGCTGAAGAATTGATGCTTTTGAACTGCGGTGTTGGAGAAGACTCTTTAGAGTCCCTTGGGACTGCAAGGAGATCCAACCAGTCCATTCTAAAGGAGATCAGTCCTGGGTATTCATTGGAAGGACTGATGCTGACGCTGAAACTCCAATACTTTGGCCACCTCATGCGAAGAGTTGACTCATTGGAAAAACTAATGTTGAGTTTTAAGCCAACTTTTTCACTCTTCTCTTTTACTTGCATTAAGAGGCTCTTTAGTTCTTCTTCGCTTTCTGCCATAAGGGTGGTGTCATCTGCATATCTGAGGTTATTGATATTTCTCATGATCACTTCATGGCAAATAGATGGGGAAACAGTGGAAACAGTGACAGACTTTATTTTGGGGGGCTCCAAAATCACTGCAGATGGTGACTGCAGCCATGAAATTAAAAGACACAGGAACACAGAGGTTAAGATGGGAGAGAAGTAGATGTGATTTTAAAAGGACAAAATTAAGGGATCTTTCTGGTGCTGGGTGTTCTGTATTTAGACTCTGTTAATACTGATCCCCTTGTTGGTATAATATACTACAGTTTTCATTTTCTTTGGGGGAGACTGTGTACTCTTTCTGTAAAGGCTGTGATCTGTATTCATGATCTGTATTGCAGAAACCAACACAACCTTGCTCTGTGCTATTTCTTACAATTACATGAAAAGCTGCAATTATTTCAAAATAAAATATTTAATAAAAAAAAAAAAAAAAAAAAAAAAAGACACTTGCTCCTTGGAAGAAAAGGTATGACCAACCTAGGCAGCTCATTAAAAAGCAGAGACATTACTTTGCCAACAAAGGTCCGTCTGGTCAAAGCTATGGTTTTTCCAGTAGTCAGGTATGGATGTGAGAGTTGGACTATAAAGAAAGCTGAGCGCCGAAGAATTGATGCTTTTGAACTGTGGTGTTGGAGAGGACTCTTGAGAGTCCCTTGGACAGCAAGGAGATGCAACCAGTCCATCCTAAAGGAAATCAATCCTGAATATTTATTGGAAGGACTGATGCTGAAGCTGAAACTCCAACACTTTTGCCACCTGATGCGAAGAACTGACTCATTTGAAAAGACCCTGATGCTGGGAATGATTGAAGGCGGGAGGAGAAGGGGATGACGGAGGATGAGATAATTGGATGGCATTACCAACTCAATGGACATGAATTTGAGTAAGCTCTGGGAGTTGGTAATGGACAGGGAGGCCTGGCGTGCTGCAGTCCATAGGGTCACAAAGAGTTGGACACGACTGAGCAACTGAACTGAACTGAACTTATGGACTCCATAAAGTGTACCTTGTTTGCTCCTTAAAGCTGCAGGGTCACATCTGACTTTATGTACATCATTCTCAATTATTATTTGTCAGTCAAAGCTTTGGTAATATAACCATGTTGAACTTATGCAAATAACAGTATTGCCATGAAAATAAAAATATTCATTAACAATTTCTAAATTCTGAAGGAATCAGGTAGGGAGAAAATGCAATGGTTTCATCTTTGTTCACAAAAGTATACTTTACCAAATTGCTGTAAGTCATAGACGGCTTAAGAGAAAAGACTTCCTTTAATCTGGAAAAAACAAAACATTAAAAAATAAAAATGTTTTACTTAAACATAGTCATACCTGTACCATGCAAAATAGTCCCCACAAATAAAAACCAACACTTACCTTCAAGAGAATATAAACAATGTTCTAAAGAAAAAGACATAAAATTATATATCTTCCTCATCAGTTCATTCATTTCCATGTAATTAACTCTTGACTTGTCAGTCATTTCCATGGATCTCTTGAAGATGAAACACTTTTGCAAAAGCATCAGAGTAAAACAATAGTTTTCTGTAAATGACAAAAGATTTTTAAATGGCCATGGTTAATTTAAAGATATAATGAGAGATTGTCATTGACAAGGAAATCTGGTTAGTTCCATGACATTTTAATTGTAATTAAGCAATACATATTTCTTGTAATTCTAGTTATTTACTCAGACTTCAAGAATATCATACAAATTCTGGACCACTTATAATGTGTACCTATACAAACATAAAGAAGGCTTAGTATCACTTATTATTTGACAATGCAGCCCATGTAATTTAACACCTCAATTAAGACTAATTAGTTTATTATCTCTCTTTCATAACAAGAGAGAACAAATCTTTTGAGATATTCCAAAGGCCCTCTGGAGAGTCCCAAGGTTACTTCCAGCTCAAAAAGATTTAATTTAGATTTTACTTTTGAAAGTCTGTCAACGTTCCAAAAGTTCTGGACACTTGACTAACAGGATCACAGATCATTATGCAAAAATAAAGTGACAAAATATTTTAAAGGCAAATATAAGTTACATAGTTGTAGGCAAAACTTAGCTCATTTAATATTAAGAAGTTTCAGTTTTCTTATATAATCAAAGACCTAATTAAAACAACATGAAGCACAGGAAATAATTTTGGTAAGACACAAAATTTTTGCTTTCTAGGCAGAGCAGACCCTCATAATCTCTTTACCAAGAGCAGACCAAAAGTCTAAGTAAACTTTTTCCATTTAGTAGATGAAAGAAAATTAAGTTTTAGTTTTATGTAAGTATACTATTGATATTAAAACTTATTTAAAAAGCCTTACAATTCAATTTTATCCATCTTGATTACACAAGGTAAAATTCTTTCCTCACGAGTGCCCACGTCCATTTAGTTGCTCCTTTATTCTCCTCTTTCCCATTCTGAAACAACCAGCTTTACTTGAAAACAAATTTACTTTCATTTCCCTTAACAAAAATACATTTTCATGCCTTGTACTTTTTGTTAGCCCAAAACAACTCTATTTTCCTTGTATAGAAAACTGTTTCCCCTATTATTTCTAGAAATTTTCATTACAAATTAGAATTCTTAGAGATCTTAATTTCTTGTGAGAACTAAGAAGTAAACAATTTCGAACTGTTACACCAGGCTTCTTTAGATTGGCAAATTTGTGAATACATTTCATAATTTTTAGCAACATACACCTTTCTTATCGTTCAGTTTTTCAATATGACATAAGAACAGGCCAGTGTCTTTAAGAAATGTATAAATTCCTAAAACCATACAACCTACCAAGACTGAAGCAAAACAGAAAATCCAAACATATCAATGACAAGTAAGGAGATTGAATCAGCAGTCAACAACTTCCCAACAAACAAAAGCTAGGATCAGACTGCTTCTCTTGTGAGCTCTACCAAACATTGAAAGAATTAATACCAATCCTTCCCTAACCCTTCAAAAAAAAAAAAATGAAGAGCAGGGAACATTCTCCAACTCATTTTATAAGGTCAGCATTACCCTGATACCAAAGCCAGTCAAAGACACAAGAAAATAAAATTACAGGCCAATATGCCTGATGAATATAGAGATATATTCTCTATATCTCAAAATTTCTCACCAAATATTAACAAACCAAAATGAGCAGCACATTAAATTGATTCTATACCATGATCAACTAGGATTCATCCCTGGGATGCAAAGAGAGTTCAACATATACAAACCAAGAGACATGTATTAAGAAAATGAAAGTTTAAAAATTACATGATCATTATGAGTAGATGCAGAAGAAGTATTAGATGATATTCAGTATTGACTCATTATTGATAATTCAGTATTGACTCATTATTAAAACACTTAACAAATTGGGTTTAGAAGCAACATACCTCTACAAAATAAAGGCCATATGTGGCAAATCCACACCAACATTATACTCAATGATGAAAGTTTCAAAATTTTCTTCTAAGACCAGGAACAAGACAGGGATGTTCACTCTTGCCACTTTTCAACATGGTACTGGAATTACTAACCAGAAAAATCTGTCAGGAAGAAGAAATAAAAATCATTAAAACAGGAAAGAAATAAATAAAACTATCTTTGTTTCTATATAACATGATTGAGGGCAGGAAGAAAAGGGGGTGACAGAGGATGAGCTGGTTGGATGGCATCACTAACCCAATGGACATGAGTTTGAGCACTAATTCTGGGAGATGGTGAAGGACAGGGAAGCCTGGCATGCGGCAATCCATGGGGGTCGCAGAGTCAGACACTACATGGCAATTGAACAACAACAACAACAAAAGACTCTACTAGAATCAACAAATTCAGGAAAGTTGCAGGATACACAATCAACATACGGAAAAGAGTTTTGTTTCTATACACTAACAAGAAAACATATGAAGGAGAAATAAACAGCTCATTTATAATAGCATTAAAAATACAACTCATGGGGCACAGGGAATTAAAAATATATATATATTATATTTATAAATTATATTTATAAAATATTTTCTATTACATTTGTAAAATATATTTATATTTATTATATATATGTTTCGCTCAGTCATGTCCAACTCTTTGCAACTCCATAGACTGTAGCTTGCCAGGCTCCTCTGTCCATGGAATTCTCCAGGCATGAATACTCGAGTTAGTTGCCATGCCCTTCTCCAGGGGATCTTCCCAACCCAGGGATCGAGTCCAGGTCTCCCGCACTACAGGTGGATTATTTACCATCTGAGCCACTAGGGAAGCCCAAGAATACCGGAGTGGGTATCTTATTCCTTCTCCAGGGGAACTTCTCAACCCAGGAATCAAACTGGGGTCTCCTGCATTACAGGCAGATTCTTTACCAACGGAGCTACTGGGAAGCCCATATATATATATGCTTTGTATGAATAAATCTAACAAAGGAGGTGAAAGACCTGCAAAATGAAAATTATAAGACTGATGAAATAAACTGAAGACACAAAAGGAAAAATGTCCCCTGTTTATAGATTGGAAGAATATTATTTAACTGTCTATATTACCCAAAGCCATCTATAGAATTCTGCATTGAATTCTTATCAAATCCTTATCAAAATTTCAATAGCAATTTCCACAAGACCATTAATAGCCAAAATAATACTGAGGAAGAAGAAAGCTACAGGCATCCCACTTCCTGATTTCAAACTATACTACTATACAGAGCTCTAGTAATGGAAACAGTATGGTACTGGCATTAAAATGCATACATAAACCAATGGAACAGAATGATAGGTCACAAATAAACCCTTGCATATGTGGTCAACTAATACTTGACAAAGGAGCCAAGAATATTTGGTAAGGAAATGATAGTCTCTACAATAAATGATGTTGACAAAACTAAGTAAATACAGAAGAATGAAACTGGACCTTTATTGTGAGTCTGTATTTTGGATAAAGATTTAAATGGAAGCCATGAAAAACTCCTAGGAGAAAACATAAGAGAAAAGCTCCTTGACACTGATCTTCGCAGCAATTTCCTGGATATGACACCAAAAAAAAAAAAAAAAAAAAAATAGGCAACAGGAGCAGAAATACTCAGTGGGATTGTATCAATCTAAAAAGCTTCTGCACAGTAAAAGAAACTATCCTCAAAATGAAATAGTAACCTAAAGAATGGGAGAAAATACCTGTATTTTCATATATCTGATTAGGGTTAATATCCAAAATATATAAAGAACTCACCCAATAGCTAAAAACAAAAAATTCAAAATTGGGCACAGGAACTGAATAGAGAGGTTTCTATAGAATGGTGCTCAACATCACTAATTAGGAAAATGCAAATCAAAACTATAGTGAGATATCACCTCACATCTGTTAAAATGGCTATCATTAAAAATACTTTTTCCTCCTCATCTAGTATTCAGGGTGGACCAATGGAGTGGACCCTGGTAGCTGTTGACCCTCTATAACCCTATGGGGGCAGTGCTTCACTTCTGAGGGCTACACACAGCACCTGCCAAAATACAGTGACATGGAAGGATACGTGAAACCTTAGTCCTGCACTGACATTGTGATTTGCCAAGTGGCTCCCAATCCCAGTCACTATGATGTCCAGGACCGCTTCCATATTGAGCTCTCTGAGGAGGGAACACAGGGGTGAGTGGTGGGATGCAAGGACATCACCTTGGTTTCTGAGAGCCCCGGCGTACCCCCTTGAGCTTCAAGGACAGCCTGACCCAATGCCCAACCCAGAGCCTTGGTCCTGGACAGCACCACCCAGGGCCCAGCACTTCAGAGATTTGGCCTAGGGTGGCCCAGTCCTGGAGTCTGCAGTCTCTATGTCAAGGGCGACCTTCTCCAAGAAGACTTATGCCAACACACCATTCCTCCCAGGACTGCTGCTGCCAGTGCCCCTGGCACTGTAGCAGGCCAGTGTAGACCCACAGCTCTGCCAGCAACTCCCAAACATTCACAGGAGAAGATGAGTGCACATCCTTCTACTTGACCTTGTGTAACTCAATGAAGTTATGAGCCATGCAGGATTCAGGGTCACCCAAAACAGATGGATCACAGTGGATAGTTCCAATAAAATGTGGTCCACTGAAGAAGGGAGTGACAAACAACTTCAGTATTCTTGCCTTGAAAAACCCATGAACAGTATGAAAAGGCAAAAAGACATGACACCAGAAGATGAGACCCCCCAGGTTGGTAGGTGTCCAAAATGCTACTAGGGAAGAGCCCAGAAATAGCTCCAGAAACAATGAAGAGGCTGAGTCAAAGCAGAAACAACATCCAGTGATGGATGTGTCTGGTGTGAAAGTAAAGTCGAATGCTATAAAGAACGATATTGCATAGGAGCCTGGCATGTTAGGTCCATGAGTCAAGGTAAATTGAAAGTGGTCAAACAGGAGATGGCAAGAGTGAACGTCAACATTCTAGGAATCAGTGAACTAAAATGGATGGGAATGGGTGAATTTAATTCAGATGACCATTATATCTACTACTGTGGGCAAGAATCCCTTAGAAGAAATGCAGTAGCTCTCTTAGTCCACAAAAGAGTTAAAAATGCAATAAAGAAAGTGAAGTCGCTCAGGCGTGTCCGACTCTTTGCGACCCCATGGACTGTAGCCTACCAGGCTCCTCCCTCCATGGGATTCTCCAGGCAAGAGTACTGGAGTGGGTTGCCATTTTCCTTCTCCAGGGGATCTTCCCAACCCAGGGATCAAACCCAGGTCTCCTGCATTCCAGGCAGACACTTTAACCTCTGAGCCACCAGGGTGCAATTTCATTAACAAAAGAATGATCTTGGTTCGTTTCAAAAGCAAACCATTCAACATCACAGTAATCCAAGTCTGTGTCCCAACCACGGATGCTGAAGAAGATGAAGTCAAACAGTTCTATGAAGACCTACAAGACCTTGGAGAACTAACACCAAAAAACATATCCTTTTCATAATAGGGGATTGGAATACAAAAGTAGGAAGTCAAAGAGATACCTGGAGTAACAGGCAAGTTTGGCCTTGGAGTACAAAATGAAGCAGGACAAAGGCTAACAGAGTTTTGCCATGAGAACACACTGGTCATAGCAAACACCCTCTTCCAACAACACAAGAGAAGACTCTACACATGGACATCATCACATAGTCAATACCAAAATCAGATTGATTATGTTCTTTGCAGCCAAAGATGGAGAAACTCTAAGCAGTCAGCAAAAACAAGACTTGGCACCGACTGTGGCTCAGACCATCAGCTTCTTATTGCAAAATTCAGACTTAAATTGAAGAAAGTAGGGAAAACCACTAGCTCATTCAGATATGACCTAAATCAAATCCTTTCTGATTATATAGTGGAAGTGAAAAATAGATTCAGGGGATTAGTTCTGTTAGACACAGTGCCTGAAGAACTATGGACGGAGGTTCATAACATTGTACAGGAGGCAGTGACCAAAACTATCTGCAAGAAGAAGAAATGCAAGAAGGCAAAGTGGTTGTCTGAGGAGGCCTTACAAATACCTGACAAAAGAAGAGAAGTGAAAGGCAAAGGAGAAACAGAAAGATATACCCAACTGAATGCAGAGTTTCAGAGAATAGCAGGGAGAGATAAGAAAGCCTTCTTAAGTGAAAAATGGAAAAAAAAATTCAGGAGGACAATAGAATGGGAAAGACTAGAGATCGCTCCAAGAAAATTGGAGATATCAAGGGAACATTTCATGCAAAGATGGGCACAATAAAGGACAGAAATGGTATGGACCTAACAGAAACAAGATTATTAAGAAGAGGTGGCAAGAATACACAGAAGAACTATACTAAAAAGATCTTCATGACTCAGATAACCTCAATATTGTGTCACTCACCTGGAGCCAGACAGCTTGGAGTGCAAAGTCAAGTGGGCCTTGGGAAGCATTACCAGAAACAAAGCTAGTGGAGGTGATAGAATTCCAGCTGAGCTATTTCAAATCCTAAAACATGATGCTGTGAAAGTGCTGCACTCAATATGCCAGGAAATTTGGAAAAATCTGCAGTGGCTGCAGGACTGGAAAAGGTCAGTTTGCATTCCAATCCTAAAGAAGGGCAATGCCAAAGAATGCTCCAACTACCACACAATTGCACTCATCTCACATGCTAGTAAAGTAATGCTTAAAATTCTCCCAGCCAGGCTTCAACAGTACGTGAACCATGAACTTTCAGATGTTCAAGCTGGTTTTAGAAAAGGCAGAGGAACCAGAGATCAAATTGCCAACATCCGTTGTATCATAGAAAAAACAAGAGAATTCCAGGAAGACATCTACTTCTGCTTCACTGACTTTGTGTTAAAGCCTTTGTGTTGATCACAAGAAACTATGGAAAATTCTTAAAGAGATGGGAATACCAGACCATCTTACCTGCCTCCTGAGAAATCTGTACGCAGATCAAGAAGCAACAGTTAGAACTGGACATGGAACAACAGACTAGTTCAAAATTGCAAAAGGAGTACGTCAAGGCTATATATTATCAACCTACTTATTTAACTTCTATGGAGAGTACATCATGCAAAATACCAGGCTGGATTACTCACAAACTGGAATCTAGGTTGCCAGGAGAAATATAAATAACCACAGACATACAGATGATAGCACACTAATGGCAGAAAGTGAAGAGGAACTAAAGAGCCTCTTGATGAGGGTTAAAGAGGAGAGTAAAAATGCTGGCTTAAAACTCAACATTCAAAAAACTAAAATCATGGCATAACTCCCATATCTTCATGACAAATAGATGGGGAAAAAACTGTGACAGACTTATTTTCTTTGGCTCAAAAATCACTGTGGATGGTGAGTGCAACCATGAAATTAAAAGACACTTGCTCCTTGGAAGAAAAGCTATAACATATCTAGACAGCATATTAAAAAGAAGAGATGTCACTTTGCTGACAGAGGTCCAATTAGTCAAAGCTATGGTTTGTCCAGTAGTCATGTACAGATGTGAGAGTTGGACTGTAAAGAAGGCCTAGCAACAAAGAATTGATGCTTTCGAACTGTGATGGTGGAGAAGACTCTTGAGAGTCCCTAGGACAGCAAAGAGATCAAATCAGTCAATCCTAAAGGAAATCAATCCTGAATATTCACTAGAAGGACTGCTGCTGAAGCTCCAATACTTTGGCCACCTGATGCACAGAGCTGACTCATTAGAAAAGACCCTGATGCTGGGAAAGATTGTAGGCAGGAGGAGAAAGAGGCAGCAGAGAATGAGATGGTTGGATGGCATCATCGACTCCATGGACATGAGTTTCAGTGAACTCTGAGAGATAGTGAAGGACAGGGAAGCCTTGTGTGCTGCTGAGTGACTCAACAACAACAACAAATGATAAACAACAAATTGTTGGCAAAAGTCTGGATAGTGACTGTAGGTGTGAATGTAAATTGGCACAGACACTATAGAAAATAGTATGAGAGTTTCTCCCTTGATTAAAAATAGAACTACCACATGATCTAGCAATCGTATCTCTGGATATATATGCAAAGGGATTGAAATCAGGATCTTAAAAAGATATCTGCACATACATCCATGCTCACCAAAGCATTATTCAGATATACCTAAGATATGGAAAAAGACCTTCGTGTCAATCAATGAATAAATGGGTATTAAATAAGATATGGCAGGCACACACACATGATAGATTATCATTCAAAAATGATAAAGAAGGCCTCCTGTTTGCAACAACTTAGGTTGACTTTGAGGGCACTAACTAAGTGAAATAAGTCAGAGAGAGAAATAGTCTATGACATCACTTATATGTGGAAACTAAAAAAGCTGACCACAGAAAAACAGTAGAGTTGTGATTACTGGGGAGTGGGAGAAATGGGAGATCATGGTCCAAGGATACAAACTTCCAGTTAGATTAACACATTGGGAGACGTATTATATAGTGTGATGATTATAGCTAATAATACACTATTACATTATTCAACTTGCTGAAGAGTATAAATAATGTTCTCACCACACAAAAAATTAAACAGTAATCATGTGATATGATGGAGTTGTCATATAATGTTATGGTGGTAGTCAATTTGTTATATGGAAACATATAAAATCAATATGTTATACACTTTAAACTCAGTGTTTTATCACAATTATATCAATAACACTGTGATCAATTTTAAAAGAATTCCCATAACCTCCATCCAGATCCCAATCTATAATTATTTTCTGTACTGTTTGAGAATAAGTCATGTTCAATTCAGTTCAGTTCAGTCACGCAGCCATGTCTGACTCTTTGCGACCCCATGGACTGCAGCATTCCAGGCCTCCCTGTCCATCACTAACTCCCAGAGTTTACTCAAACTCATGTCCATTGAGTCAGTGATGCCATCCAGCCATCTCATCCTCTATTATCCCCTTCTCCTCCTGCCCTCAATCTTCCCCAGAATCAGGCTCTTTTCAAATGAGTCAGTTCTTCCCATCAGGTGGCCAAAGTATTGGAGTTTCAGCTTCAGCATCAGTCCTTCCAATGAATGATTGATTTCCTTTAGGATGGACTGGTTGGATCTCCTTGCTGTCCAAGGGACTCTCAAGAGTCCTTTCCAACACCACAGTTCAAAAGCATCAATTCTTCGGTGCTCAGCTTTCTTTGCAGTCCGATTCTCACATCCATACATGACTACTGGAAAAACCATAGCTTTGACTAGATGGACCTTTGTTGGGAAAGTAATATCTCTGCTTTTTAATATGATGTATAGGTTGGTCATAGCTTTTCTTCCAAGGAGCAAGAATCTTTTAATTTCATGGCTGCAGTGACTATCTGCAGTGATTTTGGAGCCCCCCAAAATAAAGTCTGTCACTGTTTCCCCATCTATTTGCCATGAAGTGATGGGACCAGATGCCATGATCTTAGTTTTCTGAATGTTGAGTTTTAAGCCAACTTTTTCACTCTCCACTTTCACTTTCATCAAGAGGCTTTTTAGTTCCTCTTCACTTTCTGCCATAAGGGTGCTGTCATCTGCATATCTGAGGTTATTGATATTTCTCCCAGCAATCTTGACTCCAGCTTATGCTTCATCCAGTCCAGCATTTCTCATGATGTACTCAGCATATAAATTAAATAAGCAGGGTGACTCTATACCACCTTGACATACTCCTTTCCTGATTTGGAACCAGTCTGTTGTTCCATGTCCAGTTCTAACTCCTGCTTCTTGACCTGCATACAGATTTCTCAGGAGGTAGGTCAGGTGGTCTAGTATTCCCATCTCTTTAAGAATTTTCTACAGTTTGTTGTGATCCACACAGTCAAAGGCTTTGGCATGGTCAATAAAGCAGAAGTAGATGCTTTTCTAGAACTCTCTTGCTTTTTTGATGATCCAGTGGATGTTGGCAATTTATCTCTGGTTCCTCCGCCTTTTCTAAATCCAGCTTGAACATCTGGAAGTTCATGGTTCATGTACTGTTGAAGCCTGGCTTGGAGAATTTTGAGTGTAAGTCATGTAAGTCACACTAAAAGAGATCAATGTTTGTTTCCTAAAACCAAGGAGGTCATCATGACAGTACAGTTACTAAAACTAGCCTATTAACCTTGAACTAGAGCTAATAAGGGAGAAGGCAATGGCAACCCACTCCAGTACTCTTGCCTGGAAAATCCCATGGGCGGAGGAGCCTGGTGGGCTGCCATCTATGGGGTTGCACAGAGTTGGACATGACTGAAGTGACTTAGCAGCAGCAGCAGCAGCGCTAATAAGAGTAGCAGAATGCTACCACAAAATATGCCACTCTGGCATAAGATTAATTTTGTCCTGAATATCATTGAGAAGAGGTGTATATGAGGAAAAGCTTTCTGTCGTCCACCCTTTGCCTAAAAGCCAGAGATAAATTTGTACGGTGTCCCCCATCCCCTCTATGAGGAAGGACAGAAGTTAATCACAGGAGACAGCTCAAGACCCTTGTCACCCTGGAGATGGGACCAGAAGGCACTACATAACAAACTTTCCAAACTAGCCCTTATGTCCACTAGTTTCCCCATATATTCACCTTCCTACAGTTTGCCACCCTAGAAGCTCAAAGTGCTTCTCTTTTCTCTTGTCCCTTCTCTAAAAATGTTTTGTTCTTTTGTAAAGATGCCATATAAGCTCATGTTTTTGAAGTTTTTGTGTTAATAAACTTCTTTTTCTCTCATTAAAAAAAAGACAGTTGTAGTTCTGGCATAAAGACAGACATAGATCAGTGAAACCCAGAAATAAACCCACACATCTATGGTCAATTGATTTTTGCCAAGGGCACCAAGACCATTCAATGGGGAAAAGAATAGTCTTTTCATTAATAAAATATAATCAGTATAGATAGAATATCAATATCTTTTATAGAATAACTGAATATCCACAGACAAAAGAATGAGTTTGGATTCTGTACTTCACATCACATATAAAAATGAACTCAAATGGTTCAAAGACTTAAATGTAAGTGCTAAACCATGAAACATCTTAGAAGAAAACAATCTTTATAACCTTGGGTTAGGCACCCATTTCTTATATATGACATCAAAACCCAAGGAACCAAAGGAAAAATAGACAAATTAGACTTTAATAAAATTAAAAACTTTTCTGATTTAAAGGAAAGCATCAAAAGTGAAGAGACCTATAGCATCAAAAATAATACAATACTTTGGAATAAACTGAATCAAGGAGGCAAAAGATATGTACACTGAAAACTGTGAAACATTGATTAAATAAATTGAAGACACAAATAAATGTTAAGATATCCTGTGTTAATGGATCATAAAGTTACTACTAAAATTTCCATATTACCTAAACCATCTATAGATTCAATTCAATCTCTATCAAAATTACAATGGCATATTTTATAGAAATAGAAAAAGTACAACTGAAAAAAAACCCCTAAATTTTATGTGGAACCACAAAAGACCATGAATGACCAAAGTGATCCTTAGAAAGAAGAACAAAGCTGGAGGCATCATCCTATTTCCTAATTTCAAATCATACTACAAATCTATAGTAATCACAACAGTATGGTACTGGTATAAACCAGACACAAAGACCAATGAAACAGCATTGAGAGCCCATAAGTAAACCCACGTGTATATGGCCAACTAATATCTGACAAGGGAACCAAGAATACTCAATGGCGAAAAGATAGTCTCTTCAATAAATGGCACCAGGAAAACTGTATACCCACATGCAAAAGAATGAAACTGGACGCCCTGTATTACACCATGCACAAAAATTAACTATAAGTGGATTAAAGGCTTAAATATAAGGCCTGAAACCATATACCTCCTAGAAGAAAACACAGGAAAACACATGGATCTTGACAACAATCTTCTGGATATGACACCTAAAGCACAGGCAACAAAAGGAAAAACAAGTGAGACTACTATATCAAACTAAAAAGCTTCTGCACATTAAAAGAAACCTCCAATAGGATGGAAAGGCAACCTACAAAGTGGGAGAAAACAACTTGTAAACCATCTTCCTGATAAGGAGTTAATATCTAAATATATAACTCATACAATTCAGTAGGAGAAATACAAATAATCTAATTAAAATATGCCAAGGACCTGGATAGGTGTTTTTCCAAATAAATGATTAAATGGCCAGCAGCTCCACAAAGAAGTGCTCAACATCACTATCAGGAGAATACAAATCAAAACTACAACGAGCTATCACCTCACGCCTGTTATAATGGTAACTATCAAAAAGATCAGAGATAACAAATGCTGACAGGTATGTGAGAAAAGAGAACTTGTGCACTGCTGGTGTGAGTGTAAATAGGTATGCCACTATGGAAGATAGTATGGAGATTCTTCAAAGAATTAAAAATAGAACTCCCATATTATACAGCAATATAACTTCTAGGTGTACATCAGAAGGAAACAGAATCACCGTGTTCCTGTGTCAGTATGTTCACTGCAGTCTTATTTACTAGCCAAGACATGAAAATAACCTAAATGTCCATCAACAGGCGAATGGGTAAAGGAAATGGTGAAGGTGATCCAATAGCCCAAACTTCCAGTTATAAAATGAATGAGTTCTGGGGATCTAATCTACCGAATGATGTTAATTAACATTACTGTATGGTATACTTGAAGGTTGTTAAGAGTATATCTTAAAAATTCTTACCACACACAGAGAAATGGCAACTAATTATGTGAGGTGATAGGTATGTTAACTAACCTTTTTGTGTTATTAATTTCACAGTATATATGGATGTCAAATCATCATATTTTATACTATAAACTCACACAATGTTCTCTGTCAAATAGATTTCAATTAACTTAGAAAATAAAGTGAAAAGACAACCCATACAGTGAGAGAAATATTTGCAAGTTATTTATCTGTTAAGTGTCTAGAATCCAGAATATAAAAAGAACTCTTATAACTGAAAATAAAAAAAAGATAACCCAATTAAAAATGGCAGAGGACTTGAATACACGTTTTTCTAAAGAAGATACACAGATGGCAAATCAAATCATTGAAGTGTGAAGTGAAAGTTGCTCAGTCATGTCTGACTCTATGCAACCCCATAGACTGTAGCCTTCTAGGCTCCTCTGTCCATGGAATTCTCCAGGCAAGAATACTGGAGTGAGTAGTCTTTACCTTCTCCAGGGGATCTTCCCAACCCAGAGATTGAACCCAGGTCTCCCGCATTGCAGGCAGATTCTTTACTGTCTGAGTCATCAGGGAAGCCTAATTAATCATTCAGTTCAGTTCAGTTCAGTTCAGTTGCTCAGTCGTGTCCGACTCTTTAAGACCCCATGAATTGAACTGCAAATCAAGACTACAATGGGATGCCAACTCACACATATTAGAAGAGCAATAATAATGATGGATAATAATAGTAATAATAATGGAAGAGAGTCTGAAAAAGAATATATACACACACACACACACACACACACACACACATATATAAAACACTTTGCTGTATACTTGAAACTAACAATATTATAAATCAACTATACGTCAATAAAATAATAATAATAAATAACAGAAAATACATGTGCTGGTGAGGATTTGGAGAAACTGGAACTCTCATGCATTGCTGGTGGAACCAGGAACAGAGGAACCAGCCATGCATACCTGGACATCTGACCTAGAAAACTGTGAAATAATAACTTTGTGTTCTTTAAGTCACTAAATTTGTGATAATATGATATGGTGGCAGTAGAAACAGTAATACTACAAACTATACTACACAAGTAGTACTACAAATAATGAACACAGTAATACTACAAGACTATCGAGGCTAGGTTGTAAAAACCAGAAAGGAAGTACAGTTTCAACCTGGCATGTTTTTCTCTGGGCCCGTACCTTTGGAACTCTTAGCAACCACGTAAGAAGCATGGCTGATCTGAAGCCACCATGCTGGAGAGACCACATAGACATAGAGATGTCTGATCTGTTCTTTGCCTAAGCTGTTTGAGTCTTCCAGTTTTAGGTGACAGGCATCTCAGAGGATGCTTTTGATAATGATTTAGACTCAGCTACTATGGGACTGAAAGACAAACTCCCCGGGTCGGTAAGTGCCCAATATGCTACTGGAGATCAGTGGAGAAATAACTCCAGAAAGAATTAAGGGATGAGGCCAAAGCAAAAACAATACCCGGTTGTGGATGTGACAGGTGATAGAAGCAAGGTCCGATGCTGTAAAGAGAAATATTGCATAGGAACCTGGAATGTCAGGTCCATGAAACAAGGCGAATTGGAAGTGGTCAAACAGGAGATGGCAAGAGTGAACGTCGACATTCTAGGGATCAGCGAACTAAAATGGACTGGAATGGGTGAATTCAACTCAGATGACCATTATGTCTACTACTGTGGGCAAAAATCCCTTAGAAGAAATGGAGTAGCAGTAGCCATCATGGTCAACAAAAGAGTCTGAAATGCAGTACTTGGATGCAATCTCAAAAACTAAAGAATGATCTCTGTTTCCAAGGCAAACTATTCAATATCACAGTAATCCAAGCCTATGCCCCAACCAGTAATGCTGAAGAAGCTGAAGTTGAACAGTTCTATGAAGACCTACAAGACCTTTTAGAACTAACACCCCCAAAAGATGTCCTTTTCATTATAGGGGACTGGAATGCAAAAGTAGGAAGTCAAGAAACACCTGGAGTAACAGGCAAATTTGGCCTTGGATTACAGAATGAAGCAGGGCAAAGGCTAATAGAGTTTTTCCAAGAGAACGCACCGGTCATAGCAAACACCCTCTTCCAACAACACAAGAGAAGACTCTACACACATGGACATCACCAGATGGTCAACACCGAAATCAGATTGATTATATTCTTTGCAGCCAAAGATGCAGAAGCTCTATACAGTCTGCAAAAACAAGACCAGGAGCTGACTGTGGCTCAGATCATGAACTGCTTATTGCCAAATTCAGACTTAAATTGAAGAAAGTAGGAAAAACCACTAGACCATTCAGGTATGACCTAAATCAAATCCCTTATGATTATACAAAGGAAGTGAGAAATAGATTTAAGGGACTAGATCTGATAGACAGAGTGCCTGATGAACTATGGATGGAGGTTCGTGACATTGTACAGGAGACAGGGATCAAGACCATCTCCATGGAAAAGAAATGCAAAAAAGCAAAATGGCTGTCTGAGGAGGCCTTAAAAATAGCTGTGAAAAGAAGAGAAGTGAAAAGCAAAGGAGAAAAGGAAAGATATAAGCATCTGAATGTAGAGTTCCAAAGAATAGTATGGAGAGACAAGAAAGACTTCCTTAGAGATCAGTGCAAACAGAGGAAAACAACAGAATGGGAAAGACTAGAGACCTCTTCAAGAAAATTAGAGATACCAAGGGAACATTTCATGCAAAGATGGGCTCGATAAAGGACAGAAATGGTATGGACCTAACAGAAGCAGAAGATATTAAAAAGAGGTGGCAAGAATACACAGAAGAACTGTACAAAAAAGATCTTCACGACCCAGATAATCATGATGGTGTGATCACTCACCTAGAGCCAGACACCCTGGAATGTGAAGTCAAGTGGGCCTTAGAAAGCATCACTACGAACAAAGCTAGTGGAGGTGATAGAATTCCAGTGGAGCTATTTCAAATCCTGAAAGATGATTCTGTGAAAGTCCTACACTCAATATGCCAGCAAATTTGGAAAACTCAGCAGTGGCCACAGGACTGGAAAAGGTCAGTTTTCATTCCCATCCCAAGGAAGTAAAGCAAAGTCACTCGGTTGTGTCCGACTCTTTGTGACCCCGTGGACTGTAGCCCGCCATGCTCCTCTGTCCATGGGATTCTCCAGGCAAGAATACTGGAGTGGGTTGCAAGGCAATGCCAAAGAATGCTCAAATTACCCCACAATTGCACTCATCTCACACACTAGTAAAGTAATGCTCAAAATTAACCAAGCCAGGCTTCAACAATACGTGAACCGTGAACTTCCAGATGTTCAAGCTGGTTTGAGAAAAGGCAGAGGAACCAGAGATCAAATGGCCAACATCTGCTGGATCATGGAAAAAGCAAGAGAGTTCCAGCAAAACATTTATTCCTGCTTTATTGACTATGCCAAAGCCTTTGACTGTGTGGAGCACAATAAAATGTAGGAAATTCTTAAAGAGATGGGAATACCAGACAACCTGACCTGCCTTTTGAGAAACCTATACGCAGGTCAGGAAGCAACAGTCAGAACTGGACATGGAACAACAGACTGGTTCCAAATAGGAAAAGGAGTACATCAAGGCTGTATATTGTTGCCCTGTTTATTTAACTTGTATGCAGAGTACATCATGAGAAATGCTGGGCTGGAAGAAGCAGAAGCTGGAATCAAGATTGCCGGGAGAAATATCAATAACCTCAGATATGCAGATGACACCACCGTTATGGCAGAAAGTGAAGAAGAACTAAAGAGCCTCTTGATGAAAGCGAAAGAGGAGAGTGAAAAAGTTGGCTTAAAGCTCAACATTCAGAAAACTAAGATCATGGCATCTGGTCCCATCACTTCATTGGAAATAGATGGGGAAACAGTGGAAACAGTGTCAGACTTTATGTTTTTGGGCTCCAAAATCACTGCGGATGGTGATTACAGCCATGAAATTAAAAGACGCTTACTCCTTGGAAGGAAAGTTATGACCAACCTAGACAGCATATTCAAAAGCAGAGACATTACTTTGCCAACAAAGGTCTGTCTAGTCAAGGCTATGGTTTTTCCAGTGGTCATGTATGGATGTGAGAGTTGGACTGTGAAGAAAGCTGAGCGCCAAAGAATTGATGCTTTTGAACTGTGGTGTTGGAGAAGACTCTTGAGAGAGCCTTGGACTGCAAGGAGATCCAACCAGTCCATCCTAAAGGAGACCAGTCCTGGGTGTTCATTGGAAGGACTGATGCTAAAGCTGAAACTCCAATACTTTGGCCACCTCATGCGAAGAGTTGACTCATTGGAAAAGACTCTGGTGCTGGGAGGGATTGGGGGCAGGAGGAGAAGTGGTTGACAGAGGATGAGATGGCTGAATGGCATCACCGACTCAATGGACATGATTTTGAGTGAACTCCGGGAGTTGGTGATGGACAGGGAGGCCTGGCGTGCTGTGATTCATGGGGTTGCAAAGAGTCAGACACGAATGAGTAACTGAACTGAACTGAACTGAACCATGGGACTGAGAGATTCCTCGTAAGTACCATCTAGCTTGGCCTTATCAGCCTCCATAACTATTAGATGATAATGATACACCGATAATTTTTTTTTTTTTTTTTGGGATTTGTTTGTTTGGCTGCACTGCATGGCTTACAATATTTTACTTCCCTAACCAGAGATTGAACCTGGGCCCCCTGCAGTAGAAGCTTGGAATGCTAACCATTGGACACTGTGGAATTCCCACAATGATTATTGTTTTATGAAGCTAAGTTTGTAGTGACATTATGCATCCACAAAAATATCCAAACACTCATTTAGCTTTTTGTCACTCCACAAAGAGAGGTAATCAAAAACTTTCTCTGTATGAAAGAAGGAGGAATTGAATCACAGAGTAGACCAAAAATCTGAAAAGAGGTACTGATATAGGCCTTCAATCCTTATTTCTCTGGTAGGGCTAAGGGAAAATCATTTCTCTGTTAATATCTGTGATTGACTTTTCATCTAAAGAAGAAATTGGCAAATTTTTACTTAAAGGGTGAGATAGTAAATAGGCTTCTCAGGCCAAGAAGCAAAATCAAGGCTATGATGTAGCAGCTTACATTTACCATTTAAGATACAATCCTTTACTTTTACTGCCTAAATAGTATGTGTTATGCTTTATATTCAGAGAAGGCAATGGCACCCCACTCCAGCACTTTTGCCTGGAAAATCCCATGGACGGAGGAGCCTGGTAGGCTGCAGTCCATGGGGTCGCTAAGAGTCAGACACGACTGAGCGACTTCACTTTCACTTTTCACTTTCATGCATTGGAGAAGGAAATGACAACCCACTCCAGTGTTCTTGCCTGGAGAATCACAGGGACGGGGAAGCCTGATGGGCTGCCGTTTGTGGGGTCGCATAGAGTCGGACACGACTGAAGCGACTTAGCAGCAGCAGCAGCAGCATGCTTTATATTTTGCATTTTTGCTTCCAAATATCCTGCTAAAGGCAGGCTGCTCTTCAGTGGAGGCTGTGTTTCTAGTTGTGAAATGTGAGTGCATTTGATCCTGTAGACAAGGGCTGTGTGGGTTGTGATTTTAGCCATTTCAGTGGCTAAACTGCTTGTCTTTGCAGTTGTCTTCTTTGACTTAAAAGCTGTCAGATACCTTGACTCAAACTGAGCAGAACATTGCTAAATTGAATTTGAAACTGGAATGTTGGATTTTTCCAGTGCTTTCCCAATACTTTTGCACATGATGTCATTTCAAGTGTAGCAGAAAGAAAACTAGGTTTCAAGCTATGAGATTTGAATACGAGGCACTCTCTAGTTGCAGAGCAGTGGCTATGACAGTTAACATCTCTGAGCCTCAGTTTCTGTGAGCTGATGGGATTAATATTTTCTTGCTTCCTTACAATGACTGGTTGAAGTTTAAATGAGATAAAATTTATGAAGGTGAATTGTAGCTTCAAAGTGCAAAGCACCTGCTAATTGTTATTGATGTGCATATTATAAAGCATTTGGTCTTCCTTTCTCTCCATGTCTCTCCCTCCCACTTTGTTGTTTTTTCAAATCTTAACTATTTTTTGTTCTGCTTAGATCTTTGCTTAACTGATAAATTAATTTTTGTGGCGGATCATTCAGTATGCCCTCCTCTGCAAAAGCGATGATCTCCTGTGGTAGACAGTGTGGACATAGTGGCACATGACTGTGGGAGGTATACTCTGGGAGCTTATGTTAGCCTTTTATCTATAAACTCATTATTTCTCAAATAGTTAAGAATGCTTGGTGCTGCAGATAAAGTAGTGGATGAGACACACGGTAATAGGCCTTACATAGATCTTACATGCTAAGTGTATTCGTTTCCTACTGCTGTCATAACAAGTTACCACAAACTTACTGGCTTAAAGCAACACCAACTTATCTTTCAGTTTGCAGGCCAGAAGCCTGGATCCAGAGGGCTGCATCCTTCTGGAGGCTCCATTGTGTGTTAGTTGCTCAACTGTGTCTGACTCTTTGTGACCCCATGGACTGTAGCACACCAGGCTCCTCTGTCCATGGGATTTCCCAAGCAAGAATACCAGAGTGGGTAGCCATTCCCTCCTCCAGGGGATCTTCCTGACCCAGGGATCGAGCCTGGGTCTCCTGCATTGCAGGTAGATTCTTTACCAAAGTATCTATTTCCTTGCACTTTCTTGCTTCTAGAGGGTGCCTCCATGCCATGACTCATGTCCCTTTTCCTCTATTTTCAAAGCCAGGAATTTTTTTTCCTAAATGAGCAGAAGAGAAAACATTCCCTACTACCAGAGAAAATTTGCTTAGGTGGTAAAGTGGCACACTGCTTATAGTGCTTCATTTTTCTCCTTATATATCCACATACTTGCCCTGGATTCCTGGTGAACTGAGTCTACTTCCTCAACTTTTGATTTTGGGCTTAGCCATGTGACTTGTTTTAGCCAAGAATGTGTTAACAATTCTGACACAAGCACAGGCTATAAACTTACTTGCATAGTTGGGTTTAGCCTCTTACATTCCTGTGATTGCCATGAGAACAGCCTATCCTGTGTCCACTGGTCCAAGGAGAGTGTGGAGACATGTGGTAATGAAATGAATCCAATCTAGAGGCTGACACTTGAGCCTGAAGTCCATCCTAGCCCAGCTAAAGTTATTGCCAATCTGTAGGTCTGTTTTAAGACACAGAATTTTGAGTTAATTTGTTACTCACCATTATTGAAGCACCACTGACTCATACAAGGAGAAATGCAAGAAGGATTTCTCCTTTTTTGGAGCACCGTGTATATCAGCCTCCATTGTTTTTCCAAGCTTCCTCTGGATTTTACTTTTAATGTCAGGGAGACCAGACAGGAATTATTTACTTTCAATGCAGTTTCTGTTAGTAGTTTTAAGAATAGGGAGACCTTTGAAGTCTAAGGATTTGTGTAACAGAAATTGCATGGCTCAGTGAGCAAGGCAGCTGAGTGGAATCCTTCACTTTAACAAGGTCTATTTCTAGCTTCAATGACGCAAATTTCTCCTTCATGAACTCACCATCTTTCAAGCTTTGTTATCAGGAAAGCAAGGGCAATATCACTACCTAGTCTTCCTTCTGAACTAAGTGTGATAAAAACAAAAGGTGGCCAAGACTTTTAAAAGCCCACAGTACTCTAAATATGTGGCTTTTTTACAAGTATCTAGATGGCTGAAAATAAACCTGGCAATACCTCTCAAATGGACAAGCTTAGCCACCTCTCCTGTTGTTTCTCTGCGTGGCCAAAGTTGAGTGAATTTTTCTCCCTGTGATTTTTGTTGCCTCCTGAGCATTAATAATGCTGGAATAGCATTGTACTCTCCCCCCAGGTGCATCGATTTTCCTGCTTGAATTGATGTAGCCTCACAAAGAGAACACCTCACTGTTATTATCCTTTTCGATGTTCTATTTGCTGGCTTGGCCATTCCACTCAGCTTAACCAAAAGTAGGTTGTGTCTGTGGAAGAAAGGACAGCTTTTCAGAAATGGGAAACTTCTTGAGCTTGAAGCATGAGAACAGGCATCTACATGGATTAAAGGAACCATATTCCATAAGTTTAATGTAGCAATTGATGAAATTATCAATGGAACAGCAAACTACAGACTGCAAGATTTTGAACTCTGCTTGCTTTATGTATATATAGGAAAAAAATCATTTCTTGTATGTTTGAATCTCACAACAGAGGCTAAAAATCAGGATTATTGCCTGCATTTTCTCTTTTTGGATGAGGTTGTTGTATTCTCTGAGGAAGATTTTAAATTGAGGCAGATAATTACCAACATCCACACAGGGAAGTTTGGTGCGTTCCTCTGTGCTCCTGTTGCACTTGTTCAACTCAGTTATATTATGCCTATTTGTGGCATATGCCCAGAAACTTCTCCCCAGGCCAGAGGTCAGATAGGCTATCATAGTCCTCTGAGTACAGGACTAATGGAGGAATTCTTTTCCTCAAAGCTTAAGCATGGCCGAAAGCAAGCAGGATGCATAGCTTAGTTGAATAGGAAGTTTGACTCTATAAGCCATAAAAGTCAAATCAAAGCAGATGGTTAAAGTTACAAGGCCAGAAGCAGATAGTAGCAGGGATTTGGTGATAGGGAGAAGAGAGATTCATTTCAAGAAAGCATGGAATTGTCCCAGGCAATTCTTGGCACAGGCAGTATTATCCAAGCTGCACCTTTATGCCTGTAGGAGTATCTGAAGAAGGAGCCAGCTATAAAAGGTAGAGATGTGATGGGACCTAGCCTCCAAGACTGTCTCTCCCACAGATTGTGAGCTCCCTCAGGAAGCCTTTATTTAACTACTCCTTACTCCTGTAGTGCTTATTATATAGGAACTAAATAAATTTTGGCAGCATGGAAAACTAATTATCCAGATTCTGTAGATACACAATATTTTTGTTAGTGTAATGATTCAAAGTAACTTGTCATACAAAGAGACTATTGGGTTAGGTGAGTTAACTTTCATTTATATGATTAGCTGCAATTTGTATAATAGAAGAGCAGAAAGAAAAAACAGAATTAAAAGGGCAAAATGCACAGTTTTTGAAGGAAAAATGCTGGTCATAGCCAGAGTTGTCTGGTAGCAAACTAGGTATATATTTTCAAAAAGGCCATAGTGATTCTCTGGAGTTAGTAAAAACTGTAGCTTCTACTGGTGTGAAGAGAAGATGGACTTAAAAATGTACCCTTTAGGTTCTTTTTAGAGAGAAACACTTTGAAAGGAGACAACACCATACAAATGCCAAGTCTTATTATTATCATTACTGCCATGAACACCTCCAAGCCACACACACGCACACACAAAACATGTCCATAACAGAAGTCTGCTTTGAAGATGGGCTGGTAAAGAAAGCTCATTTGAGATATTCCACGTACAAACTGCCTGCATTTAGTGCCATCTCCCTGAAATTCCAAATTACCATTGTCACCACTGTGTGCAGTAAAAGTTTCAGGTAAAAAGCACAGAGGGAAGAAAAAGTTAAACGCTTATACCGTGGTCTAATGACACCAATCTGAGAGCATTGTTTACTTTCATGGTAAATAACAGCATGAGAATAACATTCCCATTACTGACCATTGTCACCAACCAGCAGGGAACACTGGCTCTTTTCATCTTCCCTACAATTGTAGAAAACCTGAATAACTCTTCCACACATGGATGTCCAGGCTGTTTGGCCTCCAGCTTTTCCAGAGCTGCTAAAGTTCTCAGGCCCATATCCATCCCTACATTTCTAATATGTTTATACACAAGCATATCTAGAACAGGGGTTGCAAACTACAGCCTCTGTCCCTGTGTAGTCCAAAATGCCCACTTTGCATTTTTGTATGTCTCATGAGCTAAGACTTGTTTCTACATTTCTAGATGGTTGGAAAAAAGTACAAAGAAGCATATTTCATGACAAAAATTATATGAAGTTTAAATGTTGATATCCATAAAATTTTATCATAACACAGTCATCTATGGCTGCTTTTGCACTGTAACATAGGTAGGGAGCTGTGACAGAGATCTTATGACCCACAAGGCCAAAATCTTTTGCTTTCTGGTTCCTTGAGAAAAAAATTTTCAACTCCTGATCTAGAATATGGCTGTTACTCCTTTAGAAAATTACTTTTTTGCTGAATCATAATGTAACACTTGAATAAAGAGTATGACATCTGATCTTTCACATAGGGATTCACTTGGGTGACCATCACACAGAAAAATAATAAAAAAAAAAAAGATTTCCAGCATCATAGAAAGGCTCTCTCCTAGTTAACATTCCCTCTCAAAGTTACTCATTTTTTTTCTAAAGGCTATTACCATGAATTAATTCTGCCTATTTTTGAAATGTATATAAATAAGGTAATATATATTTTTCATCTATTTATTTTTACGCAACATTCTGTACATGAAATTCACTCATGTTGATGCATGTGTCAGTAGTTTGTTCTATTGTATGAATATATACTATAATTTATATAGTCTTCTGTTGGTTATTAGGTAGTTCTTAACTTTTTTAAATATTGTGAGTATAGCTGCTATGAACATTCTTGTGCATGAATTTTGGTGAACATATGTATTTGATTCTTGAGTAAATACCTAGAATAGAACTTCTGGAATGATGATGCTTTTTTTATAAAGTTGAGCTCCAGTTTGATATGAGCAAGATCCATTCAGTAGGATCTTTTAAAAGTATGAAGCAAAAGCATTTTTACTTTTGTAGATGTAAACTTAAGTATTTAAGGGATAAATTCTGAGGTGTTGCTTAAAAGGCTATAGCAAAGGAGAAGGTAAAGGGGAATAGGTTTTTTAAATGCCAAAATATTTATGGTGACTGAAACTACGTGATAAATTCATTAAGATTCATTCTATTTTCTATTCCTTAGTGCATTTGGAAACCTTTTCAATAAAAATTAGAAAAAAGAAGAAATGGGTTGAAGTAAATAATGAAGCAGGTGAACTATTACACAACAATAATGCTGGACATTGAGGAAAGTTTCAACTCCTACAACTGTGATGAGAGATGCATTTTCTAGTATGTGAAGGAAAAACAAAACTCCAAATTTGTCTCATTTAATATTAAAATAACTACAGATATCTAGCATAAGATGTGAAGACAAAGATACAACTAAATCTATGAAATTCCACACCTGGAAATTACCAAGTATACAGTCTCAGACAATATCTTTACCTTTGTCTATAAAATGGAAATTCTTGAACCCAGAGTTACTATGAGGATTATTAGATAACCAAGTATAAGCCTTTTGTTTAGCACCCAGTATTTAGGCGGCACTCAAGAGATTTTGTGTAAGCCTATGTCTATTGTGCATAGACTGAGAGGGAGTTCAGCGTTTGGCAATGTAATATGTCTCTAACTGAGAACCAAGAGAAAATATGAACAAAGTATTATTTTTTAAAAACCCTCTATTTGAAGGCATAGGAAATATATCAAGGTACAAGGATTAGATTAGTGGCCCTAGGATCCTATGGAGAAGAAAAATCAGAGAAGTGAGCCTGGAAGTTGGCATTGCTTTGTACTCCAAGGTGTTGGACAATTCCAAAAGCAGTTGCCGACAGGCAAATAAGTGGGGCAGAGCTTTCAATAGACTCAGAGGCATCCTGGGCTGAAAATTCAAGTTAAAGACCCCAAGAAGGAGGAATCCTAATATATACTCCAGGTTTACTGTTGGAACCCTAAAAGCAACTAAATATATAAAGCAAATATTATCAGATCTAAAGGGAGAACTAGACAGCAACATGAAAATAGTACAGACTTTACTACCCCACTCACATCAATGGGCAGATCATCCAAACAGAAAATCAATAAAGAAACATCAGCCTTAAATGACATGTTATACAAGACAAACTTAACAGATATATATATACAGAACATTCCATCCAAAGGCAACAGAATACACATTCTTCTTAAGTGCACACTGAACATTCCCCAAGATAGCTATGTTAGGCCACAAAACAAGTCTGTATGAAACCAGAAATCAATTACAAGAAGAAAGCTGGAAAATTCACAAATATATGAAGATTAAACAATATGCTACTGAACAACCCAAGGGTAAACAAAGAACTCAAAAGAGACATTCAAAAAGGCCTTGAGACAAATAACAATGGAAATATAGTACACCAAAACTTATGGCATGCAGCAAAAGCAGTTCTAAGAGGGAAGTTCATAGTGATAAATGTCTGCCTAAAGAAACAAGAAGGATCTGAAATAAACAACTTAACTTTACACCTCAAGGAACTAGAAAAGAACAAATGAAGCCCAGAGTTGGTAGATGGAAGGATATAACAAAGATAAGAAAATTAAATGAATAGAATCTAAAAAGAAAAGATCAATAAAACCAAGAGCTGGTTCTGAAAAAAGATAAACAAAAAAGAGGGCTCAAATAATTAAGATCAGAAATGAAACATGATACCACAGGCATAAAGAACATCATTAAGAGACTACTAAGCATACTTACCGGAGAAGGCAATGGCACCCCACTCCAGCACTCTTGCCTGGAAAATCCCATGGACGGAGAAGCCTGGTAGGCTGCAGTCCATGGGGTCACGAAGAGTCAGACACGACTGAGCGACTTCACTTTGACTTTTCACTTTCATGCATTGGAGAAGGAAATGGCAACCCACTCCAGTGTTCTTGCCTGGAGAATCCCAGGGACGGGGGAGCCTGGTGGGCTGCCGTCTATGGGGTCGCACAGAGTCGGACACGACTGAAGCAACTTAGCAAGCACACTTACATGCCAGCAAACTGGAAAAATTAGAAGAAATTAATAAACTATAAATATACAACTGAAAGAATGAATCATGAATAAATAGAGAACAGACCAATCACTACTAAAGAGTCTGTATCAGTAATCAAAAATCTCCCAACAAACAAAAATCCAGAACTAGATGGATTCACTGGTGAATTCTACATTCAAAGAATTAATACCAGTCCTTATCAAACTCTTCCAAAAAACAGCAAAAAAGAAACGCTTCCAAACTCATTTTATGAGGCCAACATTACTCTGATACCCATACCAAAGACACCACAAGAAAGAAAATTGCAAGCCAATATCCCTGATGAACATAGATGCAAATATCTTCAATAAAATATCTGTAAGCCCAATTTAATAATATATTAAACGGATTATACACCATCATCAAATGGGATTCATCCCAGTGATGCAGGATGGTTCAATGTCCGCTAAACAAAGTGATACAACACATTGCACAATACATAAACATCACATGATCATTTCAACAGATGCAAAGAAAACATTCAACAAAATTCAACATCCATTTATGATAACAACTCACAACAAAGTAGGTATCAAGTGAATGTACCTCAATGTAACAAAGACTATATATGTCAAGCCCAGCTAACATCATATTCAGTGTTGAAAAGCTGAAAGCTTTTCTTCTGAAATCAGGAGCAGGCCAAAGATGCCTACTCTCACCATTTGTATTTAACATAGTATTGGAAGTCCTAGCCACAAGAGTTAGGCAAGGAAAAGAAAGAAAAGGCACACAAACTGTAAAGGAGGGAGTAAAACTCTCATTATTTGTGGACAACATAATTTTATATATTGAAAACTAAAGACTCCACCAAAAACATGTTAGAACTAACAAAAAAATTCAGTAAAATTTCAGGATACAAAATAAATATACAAAAAAAATCCATTGTGTTTCTATACACTAATAAGTAACTATCAGAAAGTAAAATTAACAAAACAATCCCATTTATAACTGCATCAAAGAGAATAAAATGCCTAATCATTTCTCACAGAACTAGAACAAAAAATTTCACCATTTGTATGGAAACATAAAAGACCTCAAATAGTCAAAGCAATCTAGAGAGAAAGAAGAATGGAGCTGGAGGAGTCAACCTTTCTGACTTCAGACTAAACTAGAAAGCTATAGTCATCAAGACAGTATGGTACTGGCACAAAAACAGAAATACAAACCAATGAAACAATATAGAAAGCCCAGAGATAAACCCACACACCTATCAGCATCTTATCTTTGACAAAGGAGGCAAGTATATACAGTGGGGAAAAGACAGTTTCTTCAATAAGTGGTGCTGGGAAAACTGGACAGCTGCATGTAAAAGTATGAAATTAGAACGCTTCCTAACACCATACACAAATATAAACTCAAAATGGATTAAAGACCTAAATGTGAAACCAGAAACTATAAAACTCTTAGAGGAAAACATAGGCAGAACACCATTTGCCATAACTCATGGCACAATCCTCTATGACCTACCTACCAGAGTAACAGAAATAAAAACAAAATAAACAAGTGGGGCCTAATTAAACTTAAAAGCTTTTGCACAGCAAAGGAAACTATAAACAAGGTGAAAAGATAACTCTCAGAATGGGAGAAAATAATAGCAAATGAAATAACTGACAAAGGGTTAATTTCCAAAATATTCAAGCAGGTTGTACAACTTAATACCAGAAAAACAAACAATGCAATCAAAAAGTGGGCAAAAGACCTAAACAGACATTTCTCCAAAGAAGACATATAGATGGTTAATAAACACATGAAAAAATGCTCAAAATCACTCATTATTAAATGAACACATATCAAAACTACAATGACATATCACTTCACACCAGTCAGAATGGGCATCATCAAAAAATCCAAAAACAATAAATGCTGGAGAGGGTGTGTTAGAAAGGTAACCTTCTTACACCATTGGTGGGAATGTAAATTGATATAGCCACTATGAAAGACAGTATGCTACTGCTGCTGCTAAGTCGCTTCAGTCGTGTCCGACTCTGCGCGACCCTATAGACGGCAGCCCACCAGGCTCCGCCATCCCTGGGATTCTCCAGGCAAGAACACTGGAGTGGGTTGCCATTTCCTTCTCCAATGCATGAAAGTGAAAAGTCAAAGTGAAGTCGCTCAGTCGTGTCCGACTCTTTGTGACCCCATGGACTGCAGCCTACCAGGCTTCTCCGTCCATGGGATTTTCCAGGCAAGAGTGCTGGAGTGGGGTGCCATTGCCTTCTCCGGAAAGACAGTATGGAGATTCCTTAAAAACATAGGAATAAACCTATCATATGACCCAGCAATCCCATTACTAGGCATATACCCTGAGGAAACCAAAATGGAAAAAGACACATGTACTCCAGTGTTTACTGTAGCACTATTTACAATAACTAGGACACGGGAACAACCTAAATGTCCATTGACAGATGAATGAATAAAGAAGCTGTGGTACACACACACACACACACACACACACATATATATAATGGAATATTATGAAGCCATAAAAAGGAGCCCATTTAAGTCATCTCTAATGAGGCTCTAGGTTAGAATTATAATAGGCTCTAACCTAGAGGCTATTACACAGAGTGAAGTTAAGTCAGAAACAGAAAAATATTGTATATTAATGCATATATATGGAATCTAGAAAGATGGTACTTATGAACCTATTTGGACGGCAGCAATGGAAACACAGACATAGAGAACAGACTTATGGACATGGGCGGGGGGAGGAAGGAGAGGGTTGGAAGAATTGAGAGAGTAGCATGGAAACATATACACTGCCATATGTAAAATAAATAGCAAATGGGAATTTGCTGTATGACTCAGGTAACTCAAACTGAGGCTCCATGAGAAATCTGTATGCAGGTCAGGAAGCAACAGTTAGAACTGGACATGGAACAACAGACTGGTTCCAAATAGGAAAAGGAGTATGTCAAGGCTGTATATTGTCACCCTGTTTATTTAACTTATATACAGAGTACATCATGAGAAACGCTGGACTGGAAGAAGCACAAGCTGGAATCAAGATTGCTGGGAGAAATATCAATAACCTCAGATATGCAGATTACACCACCCTTATGGCAAAAAGTGAAGAAGAACTAAAGAGCCTCTTGATGAAAGTGAAAGTGGAGAGTGAAAAAGTTGGCTTAAAGCTCAACATTCAGAAAACAAAGATCATGGCATCTGGTCCCATCACTTCATGGGAAACAGATGGGGAAACAGTGGAAACAGTGTCAGACTTTATTTTTCTGGGCTCCAAAATCACTGCAGATGGTGACTGCAGCCATGAAATTAAAAAATGCTTACTCCTTGGAAGGAAAGTTATGACCAACCTAGACAGCATATTCAAAAGCAGAGACATTACTTTGCCAACAAAGGTTCGTCTAGTCAAGGCTATGGTTTTTCCTGTGGTCATGTATGGATGTGAGAGTTGGACTGTGAAGAAGGCTGAGTGCCGAAGAATTGATGCTTTTGAACTGTGGTGTTGGAGAAGACTCTGAGAGTCCCTTGGACTGCAAGGAGATCCAACCAGTCCATTCTGAAGGATCAGCCCTGGGATTTCTTTGGAAGGAATGATGCTAAAGCTGAAACTCCAGTACTTTGGCCACCTCATGCGAAGAGTTGACTCATTGGAAAAGACTGATGCTGGGAGGGATTGGGGGCAGGAGGAGAAGGGGACGACAGAGGATGAGATGGCTGGATGGCATCACTGATTCGATGGACATGAGTCTGAGTGAACTCTGGGAGTTGGTGATGGGCAGGGAGGCCTGGCGTGCTGAGATTCATGGGGTCGCAAATAGTCGGACACGACTGAGCGACTGAACTGAACAACCTAGAGGGTGGGAAGGGGTAGAGGTGGGAGGGGTTTCAAGAGTGAGGGGACATACGTATACCTATGGCTGTTTCATGTTGATATATGGCAGAAACCAGCACAATATTATAATTATCCTTCAATGACAAAATTAATAAATTTTTTAAAAAAGAGAATAAAATGCCTAGAAATAAATTTATCCAAGGAGGTCAAAGACCTGTACATGAAAACTGTAAGACACAGATGGAAGAAACTGAAGAAGATACAAATAAATGGAGAGATATTTCATGCTCATGGATTGGAAGAATTAATATTGTTTAAATGTCCATATCACCAAAAGAAATCTACAGATTAAGTGCCCTCCTTATCAAAATTCCAATGGCATTTTTCACAGAAATAGAACAAACAGTCCTAAAGTATGTCGGGAGCTACAAAGGACCCTGAATAGCCTAAACAGTCTTGAGAAATAAAAACA